>NC_037669.1:8458345-8758345 GCF_003255815.1 Theropithecus gelada | reverse complement strand
TTAATGGGAGTAAAGAGAAAACAAGAGAAATGTTAAGGTGGTCCTGGCTAATTCATCATTTATTGGTATTATTTATTTTTCCCATCAAAGATAAGAAACATGAAGATTATGGAAGGTAAAGGGAGATAAAAATACTCAGGCAGTTTCTTTGGAGGAGCAAGAGTAACAGGAAAGCATGAGGCTCTCGCTCAGAAAAAGATGAAGTGATTATTAATTCAATTCAGAGAAACCTCAATGCTTATAGTCGCATGAATCCAAACTCCAGGAAATAAAGCATTTGATATGATTTTCAGATCTCTAGTATAAAATGAATGCATTTTGGAGATTTTATCAGGTGCAAAAGGATCCAGACAGCAGGCAGAGTGATCTAAAATTAGCGATAAATACTCAATTCACTCTCTTTAGGAAGAACTGATATGGAAAATATTGTCAGTTTAATATAAAAATGATTTTCACAGTTCCTCTAAAATTAGAAGATAGAAGTGAGATTTAGATTAAGATATAATAAAAAGAGTTATGATATATTGTGTATTTACTATGTGCCAGGTGATGTTCAGGAACTTTATATAGCATACCACGATGAATCCCACACGACACCATCAGATAGTATTGTTGCCATTTTACAGATGAGGGAATTGGGATGCTGATCTATTTTAACATCCCTTATAGATGGTATAATCACGTCATTTTGAACCCAAAATGTATGTCCTTTTTTCTACTTCAAGCTACTTCAAAATATGCACACCTGCAAATGGAAGATAAGTTCAATCACCTCTCCGACCTTTTTCTTCATTTTCCTGAATTAAAATCAGGATTAGATTAGGTTGAAACCAGAGAAAGTTAAGCTACAATTATGAACAAAATTCTTAGTGAGGAAGTATAGGAAGTTTATTTTAGAGTGTGAAACAAATAGTGCGTGCATTCTATGCAAACTGTCCTGAAGTCTTTTCATGAGGGCACAGTTTCATTTGTGCTACTACTACTACTGGTAGTACCACTTCCATCACCACTTCCACCACCACCACTAAAATATATCTTTTATTATATACTTGCTGTGTGCAAGGCTTTGTGCTAAGTGATTTATGTGCCTTATCATGACACTTTTTAAAAACTCAAGAAGTTAATATTATTACCACCATTTTATAGGGAATGGTGAGACGCATAGAGTCTATTAAACTTCTCGGAAAACATAGATTGTAAGAGGCAATCTTAAATTAGGAATCACATTAATCTTTCTACAAATTGCATGCTATTCATCTCTGCTTTCTGACTATTTATATGTTATTTCAGAGCTTGAAATGCATTTTATATATAATTTTATATACATGTTGTATACAGTTTTTCTGATTGTTGCTTACCATAAGATGATGAACTAGAAAAGTCAGATGTTAACCTTATTTATTTATTTATTTTTTACAGATGAGAAAGCTGAGGTTTTATTTTCAATGCAGGTAGTACAGTTTAAGAGGCGTGCTTAAGAATATGATTCCAAGCATAGGTAGAGCTAAGTCTAAATCTTGAAAAGGCTTTTCCATCCCACCCAAAATGCTTGTAAATCTGCCCTCTCTTTTCTCTAGGTGCTTCCAAACTCAACAGTTTATGCAATTGAAATGTCTACTAGACTTCATCTATTTATTTTGCTTTTTTTTTTTTCTTTTTTCCTGTCCTGACCTATCTGGTCCTGTCCTGCCTGTCTTGCCTCATCTTTTTTTTTTTCTCTCACAACTTTCATTGGCTTTCCATGTTGCTAAGGAAAAGCATCTAAACTTGTAACTTTGGATGTCAAAGTTCTGCTCAAGCTGGTTCCTGCCTAATGCTCATACCTTATTCTGTTGCACTCCCTCCCTCTTCCAGTGTTTTCCAGCCATGTCCATCTTTTTATGGTTCTTACAGTTTGCTAGGTTCAGTCTCAAATGGTGCCTTGTATATTTGATATTCCTTCTGCCTAGAATGTCATCCCCCTAAACGTTGCCATGGCTAGCTCATTTCATTTAGATTCTGACCTAGCCTATATTTAATTTACTTGTAGAAGGCTATCATCCAGATAATCTTACCACATCATCTTTTTTAAAAAGTGATGCATAATAATTGTACATGTTTATGGGATCCATGTGATATTTTGATAAATGCATACAATGTGTAATTATCAAATTGGGACATTAAGATATCAACTACCTCAAACATTTATCATTTATAATGGGAACATTTCAAATCTTTTTTGAAACTATTTTGAAATATGCAATAGATTGGTGTTAACTCTAGTCACTCTACCATGCTATGGAACACTAGAACTTATTTCTTCTCACTAACTGTGTATTGGTACCCATTAATCAACCTCTTTTTGTCTCCCTACCACCATATGCAGATTCAAGTACTTATCATTTTACTCATCTACCTCTTTTTTTTTTTTTTTGGCATAACACTCGTTGTAGCTCAAGTTGCTATACCAGAGTGGCATGGACTGGGTGGATGGCTTATAAAAAATATTTTTGACAGTTCTGGTGATTGAAATTCCCAGATCAGGGTGCCAGCATGGTCAGGTTCAGGAGATGGCCCTTACCTGGACTGCAAACTACTGACTTCTTCTTATAGTGGAGAACAGAGGGTCATTGAGCTCTCTGGGGTTTCTTTTATAAGGGCATTAAACCCATTAATTTGGACTCTACCCTAGTGAACCAAAGGTAATTAGTTACCCATGAACTACATGAACTAATTACCCAAAGGCCCCAACCCTTATTACCATTACATTATGGGGTAGGATTTCAACATATGCCATTTGGCATGGGGACACATTCAGTCAATAACAGTACTTATCATCACTAAGCATGATATGGTTTCTTTTGGTCTTTTAGACCTTTGTTTATTTATTTTTCTTTCTCCACTAAACTAAAATGTAAGCATAATAATAGAAACTTTGTCTCTTTTATTTACTGCTATATTTTCTGTAGTAGAACAGTGCCTGATATGGAGGATTTTTAATGATTTTTTTGAGATCTAATTTATATACCATAAACTTCACTGTTTTAGCTGTAAAGTCCAGTGGCTTTTAGAACATTCAAGCATCGTGCAAACATCACCACTAACTTCAAAACATGTTTATCATGCCCTAAAGAAATCTCATACTCATCAAAAATCACTCTGTATTCTCTGCTGTCCCCAGTCCCACACAACAACTAATCTTTTCGGTCTATGGAGTTGCCTATTCAGGACATTTCATGTAAAGGGAATCATGCAGTATGTGGCTTTTTGTAAGTAGCTTTTTTTACATACTTATTTTCAAGGTCATCCATGTTGTAGCCTGAATTAATACTTCATATAAACAGTTAGATAATATTTAATTATATAGACATCCACATTTGTTTAATCTGTAGATTCATACATAATTTTTTGGAAGATATGTTTCAATTTTCTTAAACATATGCTTGGAGTAGAATTGCCAAGTGATATAGTACCTCCATGTTTAACTAATTGAAGAATTGACAAATTGTTTCTCATAGTAACATGCATCATTTTACCTTTTAGGGGCATTTCTGTTTTTCCACAACCTTATCAACACTTGTTTGTCTTCTTCATTATACAGATTGAGTATCTCTTATTCAAAATGCTTGGAATCAGAGGTGTTTTAAGTCTTACATTTTTTCAAAGTTTTGAATATTTGCACATACATAATGATATATCTTGGGAATGTGACCCAAGTCCCATAATGAAATTTAATTATGTTTCATATACATCTTATACACACAATCTGGAGGGAATTTCATACAATATTTTTAATATTTTGTGCAAGAAACAAAGTTTTGACTGCAAATTGTCACATGAGGTCAGGTGTAAAATTTTCTACTTACATCATCATGTCAGTATTCAAAAAGTTTCAGATTGTGAGGCTTTTCAAATTTTGGATTTTCAGATTAGGGATGTTTAGCCTCTACTCAGTTATACTTAGGAAGAGCCAATGTTTCAGTTTGATTCAGAAAACTGAAAAAGACAGATGTCCCAATTCAAAGCAGTCAGGCAGGAGGAATTCTCTCTTATTCACAGGAGGATAAACAATTTCTTCTGTTTAGGCCTTCAACTGATGGGCTGAGAGCCACCCACGTAAGCAAAGACAATCTGCCTTACTCAGTGGACGGACTCAAATGTTCATCTCATCAACCCCCCTCCACGATAGACACACCCAGAACAATGTTTTACCAAACAAATGGACATCCTATTGCCCAGTCAAGTTGACACATTACAACTGATCCTCACAGTTTACCCAATATTGCATGCTAAAACATGTTATTATAAATATATGTTGGTAAAATAATAAAACTCCAGGAATGCAAGAACAGAAAAGATTTCACCAATTGCCTTTCCTGAGTTAGTTATGTAAAGCATTACTTCAATAAATTAAGAAATAAATAAAAATTAGAAATCAACTTGTTAGGGAACTTTGTATTCCGAAAATGACAGTCATGAGTGAAATCAGCAAAGCTTATGGATAACAGAATAATGAAAATGAATTTCAATCTCAAAAATTTGTAAAATGTAAGACTTAAGTCAGCAAAATGTCAAAGGAAATAATCTGCATATAAATTCAAAATTATTAAATAGATCAAAAAAGAAAAATAAAATACATCAATTAATACAACTTCAAGATGGAGAGGAAATGAACACTGAATTTCTTCCGTTAATTGGCTGAGTTTATATGTGAAACACTCTGGTAAATAAAAAGTAAATAACATTCTATTAGCAAAAATTACGTATTGAATCATTTTAAAATTTGATTACAATAATATTAACAGTAAGATAAGTAACAGTGTAAATATTGAAATATAATATAATTTAAAGTGACTAAGGACAAAATGATTACAAGGAAATAAATCTGAGTAAGACAAAGATGAATAAGAAAACATGGTAAAAATAAGAAAAGATACACTGAAAATTTAAAATATATTGTCAAAACAAAAACTAAATATGATATGAGTAACAGTAACTGAAGTAGATTTAATAATGATGGTTTACAATCAATATATTACATATTATAATTTTTAAAAATGAGAATACTTTGCTCTACAAGTGCATATTCTTCCAATACTTAAGAATATAGGGGCTGTGAAGAATTAAAAAATAAAAATAAAGCACATTAATATTTTATATGGGACAAATAGAATATTGTAGGAAAAGCATTAAAAGAGAGAAATATTTTTATACCTATTAACTAAAAATAAACAGAAATTTCATCAGCAGATGTAGGGAAACACCTTCTGTTTTCATGATTGATAGAATTAATTATAAACTCAAAATGAATTATTTAAAAGCACAGTGAAACCCATTAAATATGAATGGAAATTGATAACTACTATAAATATGAGAGGATTTTTTCATTAATATATTAAGAATTCACATAAGTCAACCAGAAAAAGAAGATTATTTCAAAAGAAGACATGGCTGAAAAATACAAACAGTTATTTCTTAAAAATACTAATCACAAAACATAATTATAAAATAAAAATTCAACATCACTGGTGATCAAATAAAATAAAATAAAATATAAATATCATTTATCTTTATGTAGCCTATATGTGCTTGTAAGAAATCAAAGAAATCAAAGAATTGATAAGCTTGTACAGAGAGATACCTCTATTTATTATAGGTGGGGATATGATATATAAAAGTATATATACTTTTGTACTTTTATATACTATATATACTTTATATATAGTTTTATATATTGTAAATATATATAATAAAAGTGTGTGTGTGTGTATATATATATATATATACTTTTATTGGAAGCCTGGGTGAAAATGTGTGTATTAGTCTGTTCCCACACTGCTAATAAAGACAAACCTGAGACTGAGTAATTTATAAAGGAAAGAGGTTTAATTGATTCACAGCTCTATATGGCTGGGGAGGCCTCACACTCATGATGAAAGGCGAATGAGGAGCAAAGTCACCTCTTACATGGTGGCAGGCAAGAGAGAAGATGTGCCGAGCAGAAGGGGATAAAGTCCCTTATAAAACCATCAGCTCTCCTGAGAAATCATTATTGCAAGAACATCATGAGGGTAACCACTTCCATGATTAAATTGCCTCCCACAGAGTCCCTCCCACAACATGTAGGGGTTATGGGAACTACAATTAAAGATGAGATTTGGGTGGGGACACAGCCAAACCATATTAATGCGTTATTGATATTTCTCTTTTGGCAATTTATCTTAAAATGTTTATTAGAGCTTAAAAATTTTGTATAAAAAGTTCAATATTAAACTGTTTACAGTATAAAAAACAAAATACAATATAATTTTTTGTTTTAAAAATCACACTACATGCAACTATCTACAATGTAGCCATTAAAAATAAATATGTATTCATTGATTTGAATGTAAGCCATGTATTAAAAGTAGATTATATAATAAAAGATACAACAGGATCTCATCGTGCATTTGAAATTTAAAGTATATCTCTTTATATAAAGCATTTCTATTATTTATACCTATTTAAAAATCACCATTTGGCAACCTTCAGAGTAATGATTAATGCAGAAATATATTTGTGAATGTGTCATAAAACTGGTGTGTAAAATATTTGATGAGGAGTAAGTTATTACACAACTACAAAGGGTTTCCCCATGAAATAAGTACTCAAAATGGAAAAAACAACAGCCCAATTTTGCAATGATAAAGGCTGCTAGAGAGCACCTTAATCAAGCTGTCAAAGTTAACATCAAGAATGATGGAAGAGAAGGGGGACAAGATAAGCGACTAGCCCCAGCCAGGAAGTGCTGCCTTCATCAAGAGAGAGCAAAATATCACGTAAACCAGCATAATTTGCGCAGTATTCAATTCAGAGGATGAAGAAGCATTGCAAACTCCAAGGCTGAAGACGGGGAAAGCTAGAATCCCCGTGCTGGGTACCCAAATGCTAGGGCTAGTTCCCAGCCCCAGATGGCTCCTGGGAAATGGGTGAGTGAAGGGACTGACGGACAGCGCATTCTTGCCACAGACTGCTGGGATCTTACTTACAGAGGATTCCGTGTCCCCATTGGATATTTGAGCTTGCAGGGGGATCTACCCACAGAGTAGGAAGAGTCAGAGCTTCAGCTGGCATGGAACCCAAGGGTTTTTGTTCATGAAGCAGTTTCTGTGGAGTGTGGCTATAGGTGCCCATCCCTCTATGGGCCACCATCTTCCTCCAAGAAGCTCTAGTAGCAGCTGACTGTGGGCCAGGAGAAAGCAAAGTCAGCTTCTAGCTGAGGACTGGGGCACATCTGTTCTGCAGGCACTCCTTAATGCTAGTCCCTTCCAAGGCCCCTACCTGGCCGTACAGCAAGAGTGTGTGCACAGGGTACACTTCACAGCCCAGCCTGGGTGATTTGCCCCACCCGAGAATATTCCCAGCAACCTGGGAGCCCTTTGGATTCCCAGAGCAGCTGGGCCAGTTTCATGTCCCAGGGTGGTTGCATGCAGATCGGAAGGGCTGAGCCAAGGTCCGTGGCCAGCATCCAAGTCGGGGAGAAGGTCCCACTCTCAGAGCACTGTGAGGAGTGAGATGCATGGGTTCATGAGATGGTAAAGGATGGGAGGATACCTTCTTCCGCAGGGCAAGTCCGGGAAGGGTGTGGCCTATATTCTTGGAGTGGCCTCCTTGGCCCAAAACACCAAAGAAAATGCAGGTGTGGTGCCAATGAGAGTTGACCTGGTCAGAGGACATCTCTCCCTTCCCACTGAAGAGCAGGCCTGGGAATGGAAGGAAATAGGAAGGAGTTGCATGGCCAAATAACAGCCTACCAACCATTACTTTTAAGTGCCATCTACTGAATTACAGCTCAAACTACAATACCAAAAGTATTGAGTGACTATATAACACCCTTGTGAAACCAAGGGCAAAAATTCAGCCACAAAGATCCTACACAGAGATTTGGCCCTCTGAAAGCATCTGGATAGGAAGCTGACTAACTGTATTCAACTAACCCCACAATTAAAGGAAAACCAGCTCTCTCAGATAGGAGAATCAGCACAAGAATTCTGGCAATTCAAAAAGCTAAAGCATTCCTTTGTCTCCAAATGAACCCACTAGCTTTCCAGCAATAATTCTTAACCAGACTGAAAGGACAGCAATGACAGACATAGAGTTTAGAATCTGCATGGCAAGTAAGCTCATCGATATTCAGGAGTAATGTAAAATGCAATCCAAAGAAGCCAGGAAACCCAGTATAATGATCTCCAGGAGCTGATGACAAAATAGGCATTTAAAGAAAGAACTGAAAAATTCACTACAAGAATTTCATAATGTAATCAGAAGTATTAATAGCAGAGAAAAACTGAGGAAAGAATCTCAGGGATTGAAGACCTGTTCTTTAAATCAACTCAGTCAGATACAAATGAAGAAGAAAGAATGTTGAAAAATGAACAACACCTCTGAGAAATATGGGATTATGCAGAGAGATAAGACCTATGACTCACTGGCATTCCTGAGAGAGAAGGAGAGAGAGAGAAAGTGACTTGGAAACATATTGGAGAAGATAGTCCATGAACATTTCACTCATCTCAATAGAGAGGGTGACATACAAATTCAAGAATAAAGAGAACTGAGGCTAGATACTTTAAAAGTTGACCATCTCCAAGGCACATCATCATAAGATTCACCAAGGTCAATGTGAAAGAAACATTCTTAAAAGAAGGTAGAAAGGGGCAGGCCACATACAATGGGAACCCAATCAGGATAGCAGCCGACATCTCAACAGAAACCTTAAAAGCTAGAAGAGATTGGGGCTTATTTCCAGCATGCTTGAAGAAAAGAAATTCCAACCAAGAATTTCATATTCCGTCAAACTAAGCCTCATAGGCAAAAGAGAAATGAAATTCTTCTCAAACAAGCAAATGCCGAGGGAATCCATTACAACTAGAAAAGCCTTACAAGTGGCCCTTAAGGCAGTACTAAACATGGAATCAAAAGAATAACACCTGCTATCACAAAAACATACTTAAGCACCTAGCCTGCACTGTGAAGCAAGTACACAATCAGCTTTCCATAAGAACCAGCTAATAACATAATGACAGGATCAAAATCTCACATAGCAATACTAAAACTGAATGTAAGTGGCCTAAATGTCACATTTAAAACATATAGAGTGGCAAGCTGAATAATAAAAAAAGAGACGAGATCCAACCATGTGATATTTTCAAAAAACTCACTTAATATGTAATAACATCCAAGTTCAAAGTAAAGGGATAGAGAAAG
The DNA here is from genome assembly GCF_003255815.1 of Theropithecus gelada. Lineage (NCBI taxonomy): Eukaryota > Metazoa > Chordata > Mammalia > Primates > Cercopithecidae > Theropithecus > Theropithecus gelada. Next base: position 8,749,120 of record NC_037669.1, on the reverse strand, counting down.
ACCTACCATGCATATAGAAAAGGAAAAAGTGTTGGAGTTGCTATTCTTATATCAGATAAAACAGACTTTAAACCAACAACAATTAAGAAGAATGCAGAAGGGCTACATAATGATAAAAGGTACAATTCAACAAGAAGATTTAACTATCCTAAACAGATGTGCATCCAGCATTGAAGCATCAAGATTTATAAAACAAGTTTTTCTTGAAAATTTAGATAGCTAAACAATAATAGAGGGAGATTTCAAAGCCTCACTATCAGCTTTAGACATATCATTGAGGCAGAAAACTAGCAAAGACATTTTGGACTTGAACTCAACACTTGACTAATTGTACCTAATAAATATCTACAGAGTATCCCACCTAACAACCACATCATATACATTCTTCTCATCTGCACACAAAACATACTCTAACATTGACCACATGCTCAGTTATAAACCAAGTCTCAATAAATTAAAAAAATAAAATTACACTAAGCACATTGTTGTGCCATACTGAAATATAAATAAAAATCAATATCAAGAATATCTCTCACAACAAGACAAACAATGAAAATTAAATGACTTCCTCAGAATAACTCCTAAGTGAACATCAAAATTAAGACAGAAATGTAAAAATTCTTTGAAATTAATTAAAACAGGGGCAAAACTTTTCCAAATCTCTGGTATGCAGCTAAAACAATGTTAAGAGGAAAGTTTACAGCATCAAAGGCCTACATCAAGAGGTTAGAAAGATCTCAAATTAACAATTTAACTCTGCACATCGAGGAACTAGGATAAAAGAGAACAAACTAATCCCAAAACCAGCAGAAGAAAAGAAATAACTAAAATTAGAGAAGCACCAAATGAAACTGAGATGCAAAAATCAGTACAAATAATCAATTAAACCAAGAGTTAGGTCTTGGAAGAGTAAACATGATTGAGAGACTTCTACCTTAATTAACACAGAAAAAGTAGGAAATCAAAATAAATACAATATGAAATGATGATGATACAACTAATCTCAAAGAAATACAGAAGATCACAGAGATTATTATGGACAACTCTATGCACACAAATTAGAAAATCTGGAAGAAAAGGATATGTTCCTAGAAATGCAAAATTTCCCAAGATTGTACCAAGAATAAAATGAGAACCTGAACAGACTAATAACAACTTATAAAATTGAATCAGGATTAAGAAAAAACCTACGAAGCAACAACAACAACAAAAAAGTCCTCAGTCAGGTTGATTCACAGTCAAATTTTGTTAGAAGGAAGAACTGACATCAGTTTTACTGAATGTATTCCAAAAACTAAGGAGGGACTCTTCTCCTACTCATTCAATGAAACCAGATACCAAAATATGACAGAGACACAATGGAAAAAGTAATAAAAACTTCAGGCCTATATCCCTGATGAATTTACATACAGCAATCTTCAATAAAACATTATCAAACTAAATGCGGCACATATAAAAACGTTAATACACCACAATCAAGTAAGCATTATTCCTGGTATGCAAGGATGGTTCAACATACATAAATCAATAAATGTGATTCACCACATAAACAGAATGAAAAGCAAAAACCATATAGTCATCTTAGTAGGTGTGGAAAAAAGCATTTGATAAATCCAACATCCCTTTATGATAAAAACCCTTAACAAATTAGAGATTGAAGTTTGACTGATACCTCATACAATAAGAGCCATTTATAACAAACCTACAGTCAACATCATACTAAATGTGCAAAAGCTTAGATGCACTCACCTTAGGAACTGGAACAAGGAGGCCCACTCGCCCCACTCTTAGGCAACATAGCACTGGAAGTCCTGGCAGAAGCAATCAAGCAAGAGAAAATAAAAAGGTATTGAAATAGGAAAATGAATAAAACTATCTCTTTTCCCTAATGATATGATTCTATGCCTAGAAAACCCCTAGAGATGCCACCAAAAGCTCTTGGAATTGATAAACCACTTGAGTAAAGTTTCAAGATTCAAAACAAGTGTACAAAAAATAGTAACATTTCTATACACCAGAAATTTTCAAGCTGAAAATTTACATCTTGAAAAATTTTTATATAGGCACCGAAAACCAAATGACACATGTTCTCACTTGCTAGTGGGAATAAAATATTGCGAACACATGGAAACAAAGATGGAAACAATAGATACTGCAAACTAGTAGTGATAGAAGAGAGGGAGGAATATAAGGGTTGAAAAACTACCTATTCTGTCATACACTCAAACCTGGATGACAGAATCTGTACCCCAAACCTCAAGAACATAATACCATTTACAATAGCAAAACAAACAAAACCAAACAAAACAGAGCAAAACAAAGCAATGTAGTCATACGTCTAACCAAAGAAGTGAATGATCTCTACAAGGAGAACAACAAAACACTTCTGCCAGAAACCATGGAATATGCAAATAAATGGAAAACCAGTCTACTTTTGTAGACTGGAAGAATTAGTATTGTTAAAATGGCCATACTTCCCAAAGCAATTTAGAGATGCAATGCTATTCCTATAAATATACCAATGTCATTTTTCACAGAATTAGAAAAATTTATTCCAAAATTCATATGGAACAAAAAAAGAGCAAGAAAAAAGCAATCCTAATTGAAAAGAGCAAAGCCAGGGGCATCACACTACTCACCTTTAAACTATATTACAAGGCTGTAGTAACCAAAGCAGCATGGTACTAGTACCAAACCAGACATAGACAAATGGAATGGAATAGAAAACCTAGAAATAAAGCCACACACCTGCAGCCACATTATCTTTAACAAAGTTGACAAAAGTAAGAAATAGGGAGAAAGACTCCTTTTTCAATAAATGCCGCAGGAATAACTGGCTAGCCATATACAGAATAAAGTTGGTTCCCGGCCTCTCACCATATGTAAATATTAACTCAAGATAGAGTAAATATTTAAGTGTAACACCTGAAACTATTAAAAGAAAAATCCTACAAAATACCCTTCTGGACATCAGCCTTGGCAAATAATTTTTAGCTAATTCCTGCAATCGCAACAAAAACAGTAATTGACAAGTGGGACCTAATTAAACTAAATTTCTTCCACACAGCAAAAGAAACTATCAACAGAGTAAATAGACAACTTACAGAATGAGAGAAAATATGTTTAAACTATGCATGTGACAAAGGATTAATATCCAGAATCTATAGGGAACTTAAACAAGCAAAAAACAAATAACCCCTTAGAAAAGTGGGCAAAGGACATCAACAGATGCTTATGAAAAGAAGACATACAAGTGGCCAACAAATATATGGAAAAATGCTAAATACCACTAATCATCAGAGAAATGAAAATCAAAACCATAATGAGATACCTTCTCACACCTGTCAAAATGGGCATTATTTAAATATAATAATACATGTTGGCAAGGCACTGGAGAAAAGAGAAAGCTTTTGCACACGGTTGGTGGTAATGTAAATTATTTTAGTTCCTGTAGAAAGTGGTTTGGAGATATTTCAAAGAGCTTAAAAAAGATAAGCCATTCAACCTAGAATTCTCATTACTAAGTATATATATACCCAAAGGAAAATAAATTAATTTACCAAAAAGACACATGCTCATGTATGTTCATCACAGTGCTGTTCACAGTTGCAAAGACATGGAATCCTGAGAAAATTCACATAGACACTGAAAATCAAATGCCACATGTTCTCACTTGTTAGTGGGAATAAAACATTGTGGACACATGGACATAAGGAAACAATACTGCAAACTACTAATGAAGGGAGAGAGGGAGGAATATATGGGCTGAAAAACTACCTATTCTGTCATACACTCAAACCTGGATGATAGAATCTGTACGCCAAAGCTCAGCAACACATAATACACCCATGTAACAAACCTGCACATGTTCTCCACCCCTTGTATCTAAAGTAAACATTAAAATTATTTTAAAAAAAGAAAGAAAGAAAGAAGAGAAAATAAAAAGTGCTTAGCTTCTGAATAGTTTTCAATGATTTAGCAACTATAGTAAACACTCACAAGCTGACTCAGGAGCAGGCGGACTGAATGTCTCAGTCCACTTATTGTTGTTATAACAGAATCCCTGAGACTAGTACTTCATTAAAAAAAAAAATTAAATTATTTAGCTTTTGTTTCTGCAGGCTAGGAAGTTCAAGATGGATTGGCTGCATCTGATAGTTTTTGGTGAGGGTTTTATGTTGCCGTAAAACATAGCACAGAAACAGAAGGGAATCTCTTTTTGCAGGGAGAAAAAAAATAAAAACCCGAAAAACCAAACAAATCAAACTGGAGAGACAGCCTAGATTTTATAACTGGCTCTTGTGGACACAAATTCAGGCCCATGAAAGTAGGAATTGATTTCTGGGAGAAGGGCATTAATTAATCCCTCTTGCCAACCTAACACCACTCAAAGGCACAAACTCCCAATACCATCACACTGGGGACCAATCCTACTCATAAATTTTGGTGGCATAAACCACATTTAAACCATAGCACTTGTGATGAAATAAATTGAACAAGGCAAAAGTTAACAATAAAATAATTACTAAAAGTTAAAAAAAGAGTGGTGGTAGAAATCCAATAAAATGCAGTGAAAGGAGCACAGCATTGTTTCCACAATATTCCTACCAAAATTTCATAATCTGATTCCGAACATAAAGAATGTTAGGTAAATCAAAATTGAAAGAATTTCTACAGAATATTTGGAGGCAAATAAAATATTCCAGAGGCATACAGATTTAAGGATATGGAAGATACAAAAAACAAAAACAAATTCTTCACGTGATACTGGACTGGATCATTTGACATAAAATAAATTTTTGAAATTTGAACATGATTTCTATCATCTAACTCAATTTGTAATAAAGATTTTATTGTTTTTCTGTAGAAGGGAAGTATCTTCAGAAGATACAAAGACTATTCTAAATTTAGTATATATTTATATTTTTATCTTAATATTTAAAATATAACTGTTCTTAAAGAACCAGGTAAAAACTAAAGTCAGCATTTAAATGAAACAAGGATTTCTATAGAGACATATTACAAATTTTCATTTAGTGTGACTTTAAATTCTTTCATGTTCTATTGATTTCTAAAGGAAATACAATACAAAGGAGAAATGTAGTCAAAATCATGCTTAATATAATTTATACTTTAAAAATACTTGGCTGTATCATAAAATTGAAAAATTCATTCAACTGTCAATGTATTTTCAAATTTGTTTCATAGGATTGTTTCATTTTATAAAGAAATTTAGAAACCTTTGGAAACTTGATTTAGTAACTTGGATATTTTTCTCATTGTCCTTAGTTAAGCTGCCCATTAAATTATTTACTAGAAAAGTTATAAAGTTTTATACACACATAGAATGAATAAGACACACACAATTTTTTTTTTTTTTTTTTGAGACAAAGTCTCCCTCTGTCGCCCAGGCTGGAGTGCTGTGGCGTGATCCTCCTGAGTAGCTGGGATTACAGGCGCCCACCACCATGCCCGGCTAATTTTTTTTAAAATTTTTTGTTTTTGGTAAGACGGGGTTTCACTGTGTTAGCCAGGATGGTCTTGAGCTCCTGACCTTGTGATCTGCCTGCCTTGGCCTCCCAGAGTGCTGGGATTACAGGCATGAGCCACCGCACCCAGCCCACAGACACACATATTATTTTTTATTTATTTATTTATTTATTTATTTATTTATTTATTTATTATTATTATACTTTAAGTTGTAGGGTACATGTGCATAACGTGCAGGTTTGTTACATATGTATACTTGTGCCATGTTGGTCTACTGCACCCATCAACTCGTCATTTACATCAGGTATAACTCCCAATGCAATCCCTCCCCCCTCCCCCCTCCCCATGATAGGCCCCGGTGTGTGATGTTCCCCTTCCCAAGTCCAAGTGATCTCATTGTTCAGTTCCCACCTATGAGTGAGAACATGCGGTGTTTGGTTTTCTGTTCTTGTGATATTATTTTACTTCTATCTTTTTTGCAGTTCATTCAATCTGCTTTCATACTCCACAGAATTGTTGCCCTGCTTTCTGTTCCCAAAGGATAATTACTTTTTCCTCAGCAAATATTCCTAAACTACTTTTGAGGCTAACCAAAACCTGTAACAGATTTCAAATCTTACAATATATGATTATGAACAACTGTGTTTTATGTACTTAAGAGTATTTTAATTATTAGCAAGCAGTATGTGATACAGCATGGCTTAGCAATATGTGATTCCAGTAATAATTACTTAAAATATTGAATAATTGATGTTCTTTTCCCCTTATTGTAAAAGTGACTTAGATCTCATTTCTTTAACATATGACTGAGTATTCTTCTTCAAAAGATATTTGTCACTTAACAGAAAATCAATGAGAACATAAGTACGATGTGATCCATAAATGTAATTTGATCTTTTTAAAAATACAGTATACAAAGACATGTTTTGCAAGTTTCTGGAGTTGACCATATTCTGTGATACTTAACAGAGATTGAGTAAAAAGTTATTATTTTTTTTCAGAGGTTGTATTAGGTTGGATGGGATATATCCCTTAATTTCTCCAAATCTGTTTTCTTACTTGTAGACTTAAGAAAAATAATACCTGTCCCATTTACCTTGGCTGCTTAGTGTGTGGCTCAAGTGAAAATGAATCTGGAATCATTTTAAGTATCTTGCAAATATACAATGCTTTTAGGTATCACTATTTTTTATCTTATTTTATTATTAATTTTTGAGATGGAGTCTTGCCTGCCCAGGATGGAGTGCAGTGACATGATCTCAGCTCACTGCAACTTCTATTTCCTGGGTTGAAGTGATTCTTCTGTCTCAGTCTCCCAAGTAGCTGGTATTACAGGTGCATTCCATCACCCCCAGCTAACTTAGTTCTAGAGATGGGATTTCACCACATGGGACAGGCTGGTCTCAAACTCCTGACTTTGTGATCTGCCTGCCTCGGCCTCCCAAAGTGCTGGGATTACAGGTGTGAGCCACTGCACTCAGCCTAGGTATCATTATTTTTCTAATTTTAGCTGAAATCTTGGAAATACTTTTTTTGCATACATAGGTACATTAATTTGTAACATTGTATTAGTCTGTTCACACAATGCTATAAAGAACTAACTGGGATTGGGTAATTTATGAGGATAAGAGGTTTAATTGATTCATGGTTCCACAGGCTGTATAGGAAGCATGGCTAGGAGGCCTCAGGAAACTTGCAATTATGGCAAAAGGCAAAGGGAAGCTAGCAACCCGTCTCACCATGGTGGAGGAGAGAGAGACAGATGGTGAAAGTATCACATGTTTTCAAACAACAGATCTCCTGAGAACTCACTTACTATCTTCAGAAGAGGAAGAGGAAAGTCTTCCCCCATGATTTAATAACCTCCCACCAGACCCCTCCCCCAACACATGGGGATTGCAATTCAAGATGAGATTTGGGTGGAGACACAGAGCCAAACCATATCATTCCACCTTTGGCCACTCCCAAACTTCATGTCTTCACATTTCAAAACACAATCATGCCTTCCAACAGTCCTCCAAAGTCTTAACTCATTCCAGCATTAACCCAAGTTCAAGGTTAAAGTCTCATCTGAGAGGGTGTAAGTTCCTTTGGTCTATGAGCTGATAAAATCAAAAGGAAGTTAGTTACTTCCAAGATACAATAGGGGTACAGGCATTGGATAAATGCTTCTATTCTGTATTAGTCAGGGTTCTCTAGAGGGACAGGACTAATAGGATAGATTTATATATAAAAGAAAGTTTATTAAGGAGTGTTGACTCACACAATCACAAGGTGAAGTCTGACAACGGGTCATTTGCAAGCCGAGGAGGAAGAAAGCCAGTCTGAATCCTAAAACCTCAAAAGTAGGTATAAGATATCTTCTGCCTAGATATCCAGGCATTTCCATACATCCTCTGATTTAGGTAAAGTTTCCCAAACTCTTGGCTTCTGCACACCTGCAGGCCCAACATCATATAGAAGCCACCAAGTCTTGAGGCTTGCACCCTCTGAAACTATAGTCCAAGTTGTACATTAGCACCTTTTAGACAAGTCTGGTGCTGGAGCAGCTGGGGGGCAGGGCACCATGTCCTGAGGCTGCACAGAGCAGAGGGACACTGGGCAAGGCCTACACAACCACATTTTCCTCCTAAGACTCCAGGCCTGTCATGGGAGGGGCTCTGGCAAAGTTCTCTGACATGCCCTGGAGATATGTCTTGGCTATTCATATTCAGCTCCTCTTTACTAATGCAAATTTCTTCAGCCTGCTTGAATTTCTCCCCAGAATATTTTTTTTCTTTTCTACCACATGGTCAGGCTATAAACGTTTCAAACTTCTATGCTCTGCTTCTCTTTTAAATATAAGTTACCATTTCAGACCATCTCTTTGTGAACACATATGACTATATGCTGTTAAGAGCACTCAGGTCACATATTGAATGCTTTGCTGCTTAGAAATTTCTTTCACCAGATAACCTAAATCATCTCCCCCAGGTTCAAAGTTCCACATATTCCTAGAGCAGTGGCACAATGCTGCCAGTCTCTTTTGTTACAGCATAACAAGAGTGACCTTTGCTTAAGTTTCCAATAAGTTACTCATCTCCATTTGAGACCATCCCAGTGTGGACTTCATCGTCCATATCACTGTCAGCACTTTGATCAAAACCATTCAACAAGTCTCTAGGAAGTTCCAAACTTTCCCTCATCTTTCTGTCTTCTTCTGAGCTCTCCACACTGTTCCAACCTCTGCCTGTTACCCAGTTCCAAAGTTTCTTCCACATTTCAGGTAACTGTATAATAGGGCACCACTCTCCCGGCACCCATTTTTGTTATTAGTTTGTTCTCACACTGCTATAAGGAACTACCTGAGACTGGGCAATTTGTGAAGAAAAGAGGTTTAATTGACGCACAGTTCCACAGGTTGTACAGGAAGCATGGCTAGGTGGTCTTAGGAAACTTACTATCAGGGCAGAAGGTAAAGTGGAAGCAAGCACAATTCACCATGGAGGAGCAGGAGAGAGAGAGAGAGAGAGAGAGAGAAGGCCTAAGTGCCACACACTTTCAAACAACCAGATTTCATGAGAACTCACCATCTCAAGAACAGCAAGGGCTAAATCTGTCCCAGTGATTCAGTCACCTCCCTTCAGGCCCCTCCCCTGTAAAATGGGGATTACAATTTGAGATGAGATTTGGGCGGGGACACAGAGTCAAAGCATATCAAATATTTTTCTTCCAAGTGAAATGATTACAATCCATAATACATGACTAGGGGAAATAATAGTGTGGACTTTTGTGATAAGAAAATCATTCTCAAATTTTTCATTTTGTTCCATCTTTAATTATGTTTAATGAAAGTGAACTTATATCCGAATATTTGAGTTACGGTTATCTAGTGACATTCTATTGTTCCAAAATACAAATTAGAATATAGAATAGATGGAATCTATTATTTTATATAAATCAAAAGCCACTCACTATGTAAAATATTAAATGAATTAAAAGGAAAGGTAATTTTAGCTAGATATTTGAGCATTTATGCTCTATTGAAAACATTGTTTAGTTAAGAGTTCAGTTCATGAACATTTTGCAGAGCTTTTTTGTTGTTGTTTGTTATTTTAGCTGTGAAAATTTCTTTCATTTTGTAAGGTCCTATGAGCTGGCCTCACCATGGTCAAGCCATCATGACATTTCCCTGCCCTTGTGATAATGTACTTTGTGACATTCCCCATCCTTGTGAATGTACTTTGTAACATTCCTCCTCACCCTTGTGAGTGTACTTGCTAATATTTCTCCCCCTGCTTGTGACAATGCACCCTCCAGGCCCTCCTGAATGTACTTCCTAACATTCCTCCCCACCCCTGTGACAATACAAAAACATCCTCCCCGCCCTTGTGAATGTACTTTGTAACATCTATCCCCTGAGGACAAAATATTGCTCCTGCCTCCACTCCCTATCCCAAACCTGTAAGAACTAATGATAATCTCATCACCCTTTGCTGACTCCTTTTTTGGACTCAGCCAACTTGCACCCAAGTGAATATACAGCCTTGTTGCTCACACTAAGTCTTTTCAGGTGGTCTCTTATATGAACACACATAACAATTTTGTGACACAAGGCCACATTATCAGATGCTTTTTGTAGTTATATTATTTGTGTATCAACTATTTATAAACAAACAATTTGAGAAGTCCTTGCATTACCATTAGAGTCCTAACATCTTCAGAGACAATTGTGCATCAAAATAATATATTTAATTGGTTCCTTTATATAAATAACAAGTAAAAGCTTATCAATCAGATGCTCTTATGTGGGTAAAAGTATAATTTACCATGCAAAGAAGCTTTGGAATAATTTTAAGAAGATCTTAAGAATTAATGGCAAGAGATAAGAGCTGTGATTCAACATTATTTTTTTCATAAATTCTCAAGTAATTTAGGCTATGAAGTCTCTACCTTGCAAATAACTCAAAATATGATGCAAACATTTTCATGTTAGGCTTATGAAACTGTTAATTTAGCATTGAGAGGGTTTATGCATTAGATTTAAAAAAATTTGTAGTCATAGTAGATTTAACTGTTTGAACTTGAAATTTATAATATGTCAGTGTATTACTATATGGAATAGCTAAATTAATTTAAGTTTGTAACATAGTTGATGTTAGAATAACATTATGTAGAATGTACTTTTCCTGCTCATGTAAACACTGACATCTCTTAGTAAGTTTTTGGCTTACACAGAAAGAAGCTGTGCATTTATTTAGGTTACAGTCATATCTTCATTATTCAGAATTTGCTGTGCAGTTCATAAATTATCTAGGCCTCTTTTTAATCTGTCGTCTGCTTGCAATTGCCAACTCTTTGGAATGTTTGCTTGTTTCCTACCCCATGGAAACTATTCTCTACTTACCTCATAATTAATCTCTCCCTCCCACTCTTCTTTTTTCTCTAGCAAACTCATCTTATAAAGGCATAAAGGAATCTCCTTTAGCTCTGAGATGCAATAATACTTAAATGGTCTTAACACCAACATCACAATGCTCACCAATTCTTATTAAACAGTTTGCCAGAGGAAAACAATAAAAGAACAAATACAGACTATGTTGGGTTAAAGTTTAAAGCTCCTCTTCAAGCTTTCCCTCTATAATCATGTAATAATTATAACTTCTTATTGAAGTCATTTAGGGACTCACCAGACTATTTTTGAATTTCAGATTCATAGTTTTTTTTTTTTTTAATTCCTTTGTAAATATATTCTCCAATTCCATTGTAGTCTTATATGACCATGTGTTGGACAGGGCGCTCTCCCATCTCATTTTAAGAAAACCCCCAAATCCTATTAAGCCACGTGACTTCAACACCCTAAATAATTCAAGACAGTTCAAAATATTTATTTTTTCTAGGATCTCAACTCAGTTATCAATAATGGGTATATTCTTTTAAAATTCTATGGCCATTTGAACACCATCTGCGGTATTTCAAACTCAATGTCTTGCTTCTCAGAGATACTATTCTCTTTTATCTGGCAAATACATCATTAAACAAGTCACCATGAAGACATCACCAATCGTTCACATTCCTGTAAGAGTAATTTTTAGAGAAAAATTACAGATCTTATTTCATCATTTCCCAATATAAAATCTGGTATAGGTTATATAAATATGAAGCTCAGAAGAAACGTTGGAGCTAAAGCTGTAAATGTGCAAGTTAATAACATGTCACTTACACTCATAAGACTTGATGAGATCACCAAATTAGTAACTGTAGGGAAAGAAAAAAATATCATGCTTAGGTTCTTGGACTAGGCAACGGTAAAAGGTTGAGGGGGAGGAGAGGTAAACAGCAAGGCAGACAGAATAAGTGATATGATGATAAGAGGAAAAACAAAAGTTTGAAGTAAAGAAAGATGAAGACTGAGAATTGACAAATGGATCTAATAATATCATGGTTATTGGTGGCCTAGACAGGAAGAATTCTGATAGACTCTTGACTGTAAGAGCCTGAATCATTTCTTTATCAGGGTGGAGGAAGAGGAAACCAAACATAGACATCTCTTAAAAGGTAGTTTTGCTTCAAGAATAAAGAAAAAATGGGTGATAGTGAATGAGGTAACTGACATCATCATAGAGATTTTGTTAAAATAAAGATGAGAGAAATAACATATTTTACAGTAATAGAAACTTTCCAATAAATTTATTTTATATATGTTTAGGTATCATATTCTTGCTAAACATTCCTATTAGAACGTGTTTCATAGTTTTGTTTGTGTTTTTCATGTTTAAGCTTATATATTCTTCAAAGAGTGTGACACTTATTACTCCCATTCTAATTCTTAAACATCCTTTTTGTCTTTCTTTTATCTGAATACTGGTATGTATTCCTTCCACTGATATGTTAGGCATTATTGCTGTTAAAATGAAATAATCGTATTTACTATAGGTATTTTTTGTATATCGCTTTAAAGGTTTTTATGGGAAAGTCTTTTATTCCAAATTTTCTGTGACAAGTTTGTCTTTCTTGTTGGAGAAAGATATCCTAGACCAGAGACATGAGGATCCCAAAATAGAGACTTTTGAATTGGAAGTAAATACTAATAGGGAAAAAACAGTGTAAAATAGAAATAGGGAGTAGAGTAATCTTGTCCTACTTAACTGTGGATTTAATCTGTGCCTTATTTTCCCATTGTGTTTCAGGAATATATCTAATAAATAGGCAGTTCAGATTGCAAATTTCAGGACTTGATTTTGGAATGACAGATAATTCTAATGCCTATAGTGTTCAACTGACCGGTTCAATTTTTTTTTTTTTTTTTTTCTGTTCACTGTTATCTGACCTTCTATGGGATACTTAGTTCCATAAGATATTGTCCTATTTTAAAATAAAACCCCCAAGAAGAAAAATGACGGTTTTTATTCTTCATAGCTAACTGTGAAAAACTGTTTAAAACCCTTTCCTCTTTTTTGGTTCTCTACAAATTTTAGAATCTTTTTTTTTTTTTTTTTTTGTAATTCTGTATAAAATGATGTTGGTAGTTTAACAGGAATAGCATTGTATCTGTAAATTGTGTGGAGCAGTATGGGCATTTTAACAGTATTGATTCTTTCAACCTGTAAGCATGGAATGTCTTACCATTTGTTTGTGTCATCTCAGATTTCTTTCAGCAGTCTTTAATAGTTCTCTTTGAAGACATTATTCACCTCCTGGGTTAGATGTATCCCTTGGTATTTTATTTACTTTTTGGCTATTCTTAATGGGATTGCATTCTTGATTTGGCCCTCAGGTTGGATGTTTTTGGTGTATAGAAATGTTATTGATTTTCGTATTGATTTTGTATCCTGAAACTTTACTGAAGTTGCTTATCAGTTCCAGGAGCCTTTTCCTGACGTTTCTAGGGTTTTCTTGCTACAAAATTATATTATTAGCAAAAAGAGATAATTTGACTTATTTTTATATTTGAATGTCTTTTGTTTGTTTCCCTTGCCTGATTTCTCTGGTTAAGACTTCTAGTACTGTATTAAATTGTAGTGACAAGAGTGAACCTCCTTATCTTGTTCCAGTCCGCAAAGGAAATGTGTACAAATTTTACTCATTCCGTGTGATACTGGCTGTAGGATTGTCATAGATGGCTCTTACTATTTTATGGTATGTTCCTTCAATGCCTAATTTGTTGAGGGTTTTCATCATAAAGGGATATTGCATTTTATCAAAAGCCTTTTCTGCATCTATTGAGATGATCATATGAATTTGCTTTTCATTCTGTTTATGTGGTGAATCACATTGATTGATTGTGTATGTTGAAGCAGCCTTGCATCCAGGAATGAGGCCTACTTGATAATGGTGTATGAACTTTTTTGATCTGCAGCTGATTAATTTTGGTGAGATTTTGTTTATGATTTTTACATCTATGTATATCTACATCATGGAATATTATACAGTTATATAAAATAATGAAATCATGTCTTTTACAGCAACATGCATGGAGCTAGAGGACATTATCATAACATAATTAAAGCAGAAACAGAAAACCAAATACTGTATGTCCATTTACAAATAGGATCTGATAATTGGGTACTCATGGACATGAAAAGGGCAACAATAAACACCAGGAAACACTAGATGGAGGAAAAAGCGGGGCAAGGGTTGAAACACTAACCATTGCGTTCTGTGCTCATCATCCGGGCGTACCTCAAACCTTGGCATCAAGCAATATACTCATGTAACAAGCCTGAACATTCACTCCCTGAATCTAAAGTAATATTTGAAATTATAAAAATAAATAAAAACTTTCTCTGAAAGAGGTAAGACAAATTCTTCCAAAAATTCTTGTAATTCTTCCACATTCCCCGAGTATAACCTAGTAAGTAGAGTCCAAGTATTTTCATCACAGAAATATATTTTCACATCACTGAAAGATTAATATAATCATTCTTGTTCATTTCTCAAGTAACTATGTTAAAATTATAGAGACTTATTTGTTTTCATTTGTTAAACCATTAAGCAATATACTTTTTTATGATATGAGAACATCAAAATTATCAGATGGAGTCACTTCTTATCCAGCTCCTAGAGGACAATATCATTGGCGTATCCCACTTCCATTTGGGAATAAGATCTCTGAAGAAAAATAAAGCAAATAATGTAATATTCAGATCAAACTATTAAAAAGTTCTATTGAAAAGATTTGAGCTACTATCTCCTTTACTTAGCAATCACTAACATAGCTACTTAACAATTCCAAGTCTTAGGTTCTTCATCTATAAAATGCAATTTAGTAGTATGAATGACAGTGAACAATATAATATATATATATATGTATTTTACTGGTACTTGTAAGATCTTAGACTCTAAACTGTTTCTCGACATCTTTGTTAAACCCAAATTGACCAACCAATTGCTGCAAAACTGAGGCTGCAGTCTTACTGTTTGTACAACCCAATTTATGATTCATAAATCCTCAGTTTCCACATGTATTAGTCTGTTCTCATGCTGCTTATAAAGACATACTTGATAGTGGTAAATATACAAAAGAAAGAGTTTTAAAAGACTTACAGTTTCATGTGGCCGGGGAAGCCTCACATTCATGGCAGAAGAGAAGGGAGATCAAGTCACATCTTACATGGATGGTAGCAGGCAAAGAGAGAGCTTATGCAGAGAAACTCCTGTTTTTAAAACCATTGGACCTTGTGACAGCCATTCATTATCATGAGAACAGCACAGGAAAGACTTGTCCCCATGATTCAATCATCTCCCACAAGGTTCCTCCCACAACACATCGGAATTATGGGAGCTACAAGATGAGATTTGGGTGGGTACACAGAGCCAACCATATCATTCTGCCCCTGGCCCCTCTCAAATCTCATAACTTCACATTTCAAAACCAATCATGTCTCCCCAACAGTCCTCCAAAATCTCAAGTCATTTCAGCATTAACCCAAAAGTCCACAGTCCAAAGTCTCATCCAAGACAAGGCAGGTCCCTTTCGCCTATGAGCCTGTAAAATCAAAAGCAAGTTACTTACTTCCTAGATACAAAGGGAATACAGGCATTGGATAAATTCAGCCATTCCACATGGGAGAAATTGGCCAAAACAAAGGTGATACAGACCCCATGCAAGTCTGAAATCAGAGGGTATTCAAATCTTAAAGTTCCAAAATGATCTCCTTTGCCACCATGTCTCACATCCAGGTGATGCTGATGAAAGAGGTATGGTCTTGGGCTTTGCAGGGTATATCCTCTGTCCAGAATACCTTCATCTGCTGGCATTGAGTGTCTGTGCCTATCCCAGGTGCATGGGGCAAGTTGTCAGTGTATCTACCATTCTGGGGTCTGGACGATGGTGACCCTCTTCTCATAGCTCCACTAGGCAATGCCCTGTAGGGACTCTGTGTGGGGGTTCTGGCCCCACATTTCCCTTCTGCACTTCCATAGCAGAGATTCTCCATAAGGACCCTGCCTTTAAAGCAAACTTCTGCCTGGGCATACAGGTGTTTCCATAAACCCTGTGAAATCACGGTGAAGATTCCCAAACCTCAATTATTGACTTCTGTGCACTAGCAGGCTCAACACCACATGGAAGCTCCCAAAGCATGGGGCTCACACCCTCTGAAGCCACAGCCAAAGCTCTATGTTGTCCCTTTCAGCCACAGCTAGTGCAGCTAGGATTCAGGACATCAAGTCCCTAAGCTGCACACAGCATGGGGACCCTGGGCCTTGCCTACTAGGCCTATGGGCTTGTGATCAGAGGGGCTCCCACAAACGTCTCTGACATGCCCTGGAGACATTTTCCCCATGGTCCTGGGATTAACATTAGGCTCCCTGTTACTTATGCAAATTTCTGTAGCTAACTTGAATTTCTCCTCAGAAAATGGGATTTTCTTTTCTGTTGCATTGTCAGGCTGAACATTTTTCAAAATGTTATGCTCTGTTTTCCTTTTGAAACTGAATGCCTTTAACACTACCTAAGTCACCTTTTGAATGCTTTGCTGCTTAGAAATCTCCTCCACCAGATACCATAAATCATCTCTCTCAAATTCAGTGTTCCACACAACTCTAAAGCAGGGGCAAAATGCAGCCAGTCTCTGCTAAAACATAACAAGAGTCACCTTTGCTTCAGTTTGCAACAAGTTCTTCATATCCATCTGAGACCACCTCAACCTGGCTCTTAGTGTTCATATCACTATCAGCATTTTTGTGAAAGCCATTCAACAAGTCTCTAGGAAGTTCTAAACATTTTCACATTGTCCTGTCTTCTTCTGAGCCCTCCAAACTATTCCAACCTCTGCCTTTTACCCAGTTCCAAATTTGCTTCCACATTTTCAGGTATCTTTTCAGAAACACCCACTCCTGGTACCAATTTACTGTATTGGTCTGTTCTTATACTGCTGATAAAGACATATCAAGACTGGGAAATTTACAAAAGAAAGAGGCTTAATGGACTTACAATTCCACATGGCTGGTGAAGCTTCACAATCATGGTGGAAGGCAAGGAGGAGGAAGTCACATCTTACATAGATGGCAACAGGAAAAGAGAGAGC
Organism: Theropithecus gelada; assembly: GCF_003255815.1. Lineage (NCBI taxonomy): Eukaryota > Metazoa > Chordata > Mammalia > Primates > Cercopithecidae > Theropithecus > Theropithecus gelada. The sequence goes on along the minus strand of NC_037669.1, from coordinate 8,732,120 downwards.
ATGTGCAGAGAAACTCTCATTTTTAAAACCATCAGATCTCTCGAGAGCCGTTCACTATCATGAGAACAGCATGGAAAAGACCCACCTCCATGAAGCAATAATCTCCCACTAGGTCCCTCCCACAACATGTGGGAATTATGGGAGCTGCAGGATGACATTTGGATGGGGACACAGAGGCAGACTATATCACCACGCATCTGAAATTTTGAAGAGTGAATAATTCTGAGGACAAAACCAAACCTTGACTGGTCTTTCCCAATCAACCCTATAAAATTAGTAAGCTACTTATTCCCTCACAACACCTATTGTTATGAAATTAATGTTTGTGTTTTTTCATAAAAGTATGTGTTGAAGCTCTAACTTCTAATTTGATGGTGTTAGGAGGTGAGGTCTTTGGAAGGTAATTAGGGTTAGATGGATCATGTGGATAGAGACTCCATGATGAAACTAGTGTCTTTTTAAAAAAGAGAAAGAGACCTCAACTTGATTTCATTCTACCATGTGAAGATAAAGTGAGAAGGTGATTATCTGCAAGCCAGAGAGATAACCTGGAAGCCAGTAGGTTTGCAAAGAAGCTAACCTCCTGGCCCCTTAAACTTGGACTTTCTAGTCTCAAGAACTCTGAGAAATAAATATCTGTTGCTTAAGCCATGGAATCTGTATAGCTTTTTCACTGCTGTTGTTCGGCAATTGGGAGGGAGTGTTACAGCTATTTTACTTCACTGCCAGCAAGCATTTTGTTCTTGTCCAATGACCAGGAAGAATAAAGAACGTGGACATCAGAGAGTGTAAGGCAGAGTTGGATTTATTAAGCAAAAGAAAAGCTCCCAACAGGGAAAGGGGACCCAAAAGAGGGTTGACAGCTGCAGGGATAAATTCAGGGATTTGTATGCATTGGGAAGGGAAAGGAGTGTGCTGACTGGGCTGTGGGCATCTTGGAGAAAGCAGCACCCAGAAAGGGACATGATAGGGAAAAGAACCAATTGGAGGCAGAGGTGAAGACTCTACCAGCAACTAATCAGGGGCTGGAGTGATGTTACACTTTATGCAAATGAAAATGTGGCCTACAGCCAATCACAGAAAGATAGGTAAATGTAAAATAGGTAAAAGTTAAGGACCAATTGGGAAAAAGTGTGTGAAACAAGAAGAAGGTGCACCAAGGAGAGAAAAATTTGTTCAACAAAAAAGAGTGGAATTTGTTCAGCTGGGTTGACAGAATAGGCATTTTCATTCAGCGATGTGTGCTTTTCCTTATCTGGGGCCCACAGCTTAATTTGTGGGCTGTTCTTTGTTTGAAGGTGTTTTGCCGAGGACCAACCTACCTGACTGCTTGATTCGTTTCTTCCTTCCTCCTTTCTCAAACCTATGGCGTACTGTTATAACAGCCCAAATTGCTAAGATAGTTATTTTGCACTGATCTTATATTTTAAAAAAATGTAATAAAGAGTAAAACTTGTTTTGCATTTGGTTTCTCTGCTTCCACAGATTTAGTGTCTAGGAAATTTTGACAAGGGTAGGACATGCTGAAGATCATTCGTTATTTCCCTTATTATGGGCCCCTGTTACTGGAAATCTGGGTGAGTTATTCCCTTGCTTGGCATTCCCCCTTTTGTGTTTTAAGTACTATTCAAGCCCTTGTACAATCATAAGCATTATTATAATCATTTTTGGATGAGAACCATCTGTTTGCTTTTCACTCGTAGTGTCTTTTAAGATGAGGCAAGTGTACAAGAACTTGTTTCATTTTTAGGGAGATCCCACTTTTTTATTTTACTTCTCACTACTGGAAGGCAATAGGCAACTATCAGTTGAAAAGTTCACACTAAGCTGGTGCCCTATTTGTATAAATGCCTCTTCTCTCAATCATTTGAGTACTTTGAGGCATTTCACTAAAAACAGTTATAATTAGAGTGGCAATTTTAAGGCACTTTTGATGTAAATAAATTTGTTCTTTTGAGAGGTGCCTTTGGACAAAAATGGTTGAACACTTCATAAGAAGAGGTCATAGCCAAATCTATCTAAAAGACAGGTCACTTCAGACACATCACTTTATTTAAATAAACTGTAATAACTCTCTTCTTTGTGGTGAGTGAGTGTGTGTTCACAGGTTTTTTTTTTTTTTTTTTTTTTCCTCGAGACAGAGTCTTGCGCTGTCACTCAGGCTGGAATGCAGTGGCACGATCTGGGCTCACTGCAACCTCTCCCTCCCAGGTTTCAGCAATTCTCCCATTTGCAGGCTTTAAAATGGGTTTTCTGCATCTAATCATTCTCTTTTTCTAGTAGAGGGAAGATAATTGGATTCTACAATAATCATTTTACTTTTGTCTAAGCCATGCTACTCTGAATTTTGTATGTGCACATGTTTATGTCTTGTGCACATGTGTGTGTGTTTTTTTCCATTTTTTTTTTTCTCCTTGGGTATTGTGAATGCTAATTGGTCAAATTCTGTTTCTGTTATCATGGATGCAATCTAAAAATACCTAGTTCAGGTGAATTTTAGGAGTTTCTTAAATAATTAAATCTAAATTATTATGCAGCATTTCTTTTGCTTAAAACAAGTAGTCTATGTGTAAAAGAAAAACCCCAAACTTCAGCTCTGGGTGTAAATGAGTAATTCAGTTGTTACAAGGTGAGAAAAAAAAAAGAGCTCTGATTCTAAACAAGAAAAGTACATGTAAATATGATCTAAGGAGCCTTTATATTTTAGTTTATTTATATCTTTAAATTTTATTAATAAGAGATTTGTTTTATATTCCTAATATATGACTCTTTGGGTAATTTGGTATTATTTAATTATATTGATTTAAAGACTATTGTCTCCCTATATATCTTTTTAAAAATTAGTATCAACCCAATATGCTAGCATATTCAAAACTAAGATTATAATTTTCATGAGCTAATGTTAATAAACTTTCTCCATTGATTTTAAGAGCCATGTCTATTTTCATTTGTCACAGTTGTGTAAGATTCTGAATTTTAAAAATTATGTTTAAATTAGCTTGTAATAATTGATGTTTCAAGAAGAGTTAATTCATAAATAAGTTCTTAACCTTTTACAAATAAAAACAGCTTGATGGGTCAATTTAAATTATAATTTCCAGATTTTTAACTAATTTTATGACATTAAACTAACATTGTGTTAAGTTAATAAAATAATTTATGGGTATATGAACTTGCAGGTAGATAAATTTACAAACCTTAGTGACTATACTGCTTTAATTTATCTGTTTTCTGAAAATTGTAGAGTACACCATTTGATGATGTTGTATAGGTTTATCTTTCTTGCTGTGTTAACATTAGTAACTTTGATACAAAATATATCCTCACAAACACAAGCAAATAAGGAGTTTGTGATTTTCTATTTTTCAGTTTTCTCTATGTCCCTCTATGGAAGAAACAGAATTGATTACTCTGGTTAAAATGGTAATCAATAAAAAGTACAATAAATATATAAACATAGGTACATATTTCTGTATTTGGATATATATAATTACAGAAAAATATGAATATACAAAATAATGGATATAATTTATTTTAAAAAATTATTATAGTTTATTAATGTAATTTTAACATGAATTTTCATTTTTAATGTTTAAAATGTTATTTATATGTTAAAGCTAAAATTATTATTTATAAAGTTAAGAAGGAGTGGAATGTGTATTCTTTTATATAAAATAAAGTTATTCTCGACCAAGAAATATAAATTGTATTTGTTTATTTTGATACAAAATTTGTTATTCTTTGAAAAATGTTTCTAATTATTATTCCCAATGCTATGATTTTTCCCAATAACTATTTCTTCCAGTTAATTCTTTTAAAATGTTACTTTTACTGCATTCAAGCTCAAATTCAGAAGAGTACAACTGTTAAAATGTCTTTTATGTATAAACCTCTCTTCATTTTTTCTGGAATGGTCATCATGTAACAAGAATATTTGCTTCTTCACTTCATCCTTTAAAATGAAGGAGAATGAAAACAACTGGCATTTCCCAAATTTTAAATGACTTCTAACTATTGTGAGAATTCTATTGTTACCAAACTTAAAAAGAAAAAAAAAACAGTAACCATAAAAACTAACAGACTACAAGAGAAATTCAGTCTTTATAGTTTTGTTTATGTGAAAGTAAGATATACTAATATAAATATATTTCAATGACGGTGCACTTTTCAGGTTAAAAGAATCTTACTCAAGTTCAAGTTCACAAAGTGGCATAGTAATTGCCTACAAATTAATGTTTGTTTCCAAATATTCGTAATATTTGAATTGGAAACAATAAGTGGCAATTATATATATTTGTTATTATATCAAAGGACATGAAGATCGCTCAGTGTCCTCTTTGTTTATAATATGTAATCACTAGATAAGTCTTGATACATTGCTTATATTTCAATGGAGAATTTCATAGTTTTCCATGCTTTTATTGCTACGTAACATAGCTAAGTAGCCAGGACTATTCATTTTTACCACCATAATGGAGATAATTGACTAATATCTTAAACTAGCATTGGTAGGGCAATCGTACCCAAAATTTTTGAGAATATTTCTAACATATGTTCTATTAGTTAAACTTATAACCCTGACAAAATTTTAAAGATGATGTTTAATGAGACCCAATGCATTATATCATTTGAACATTTATGAATGCATTTTAAATGATTGTCTTCATTCAAGGATTTGTTTATTACCTGGTTAGGACAACGGAAGATAAGTGTCAGATTAAGGAAACATTTCAGGGTATATTAATATATTAATGATACTGCTTTACCTGTGCTGTAGCATCATAGTCTTATATTTTATGCCGCACAGAATCCTAAATGCTTCTTTGTACAACTGCTAACTCGAGAGACAATTCCAGCCATCATTAAAAACCAAACACCAAATCTTAGCCATGCACCAAGAATTTTGGCTTCAAAAACTTTCCTGCCTACCTCTCATTTTTTAAATGCAAATTAAGCAACCAACACGTGTTAAACTGAAGTCCCATCTTCTCATTCCTATATTCTGTCACCTGATTAACTTAATTCATTTTCCCCATATGTTCTAAGGATTTGAACAGTGAGAAATTATCAGAACAAAAACTAATCTTGAGTGACCGACTTCATTCAGCTTTATAAAAATGTTCAGCTACTTGCTCCCTGTAGGGTATTCATTCTAAGTTACTTCCTGTATTTTCAGCACTCTTAATAAATCCTTGAGTTAATGCCTTCTGTTGTTTCTTTCTTCTTTCATCATAGAATTTGCCTTCCGGGGTTATTGTAAATGTAAAACATATATGCAAATCATTTACTATAGAGCAGCCTGCATAGCAGATCTTCTATTAATGGCAGTAATACTGCTGTTGCCAAAAATTAAAACAAAAAATCATAGTCTGATTTAATTGATGTAGAAGAAACAGAGGAGGAGACAAGAAGGAGGAGGGGAAGAAGGAGACAAATGAAGTCTAAAAAATGTAAAAAAACATACCCCCAAAATAGGCAACATTGCAGGTTGCTCATTGAAATAAAAAATAATGATTATTTTGGAAATCTTAAACTATTTACTTTTATTAGTAACATCACGAAGTGTTGCAGAGGTCAGGTCCTTGTTCCTTTAGTGATACTCAATGCATTTCCAGATTGTTTGTACATATTTTTGAGGAGAGATAATTCATAAGTGTGTGGGTAGAGATTTTAGTGTGAAACTTCTAAAACCCAACTCGATCTTTTTTCTGCCATATACACATCTGATGTTAGGGTAGAAATAATAACAGAACATTTTTTCCCTCACTATAACAGGGAAAGTCTAAAAATTTATAGTCTTGTCCCTTGACACCAAGTTTTGTGGTGTTAAATAAAGGAATTTCACATTTTTTGAGAAACTACTCGGAATCAGAGAATGGATTCATCTTTAAAATGCTCAGAGAAACTTAGTATGTGAAACTCCTAACAACTGAAAGGCCAACTTTGCCTTTAGGGCACAGACCCATTAGCACATGTTCAGGGTCCTGTGCTCTTCTCAAGAGATCAGGCTTGGCAAATAAGAAATCTGTGGTCATTAATTCTTTGCATTTGTAAGAGAAGTTGTTTCTGAACTTATTCTTAACCCAATTCACTTGAGGTCCAGATTTGTTAAGTGAGTTGAACTTTGGTCCTATAGCCAGAGTCTTTATAAAACTTTATACCAGTTAAAGTTTTAGAGACGTTAGCTCTGCCCTTAGTGGAGTTTTCTCTTGACTCCAAGAGGCAAATGAGGGTTAAAATTTCCTAGGGCAAGCAGTTTCTAAAAAATATATTTTTGTAATAGGATTGTCCATCATTTTATTGGGAACCGTTTCCCTTATATTTTTTTATTACCCATTTATTAAATTACGTATATAAGTGGGTTAAAACTCAAGCAAATTATTCAAATGAAGCCTTGCCAATTAGCTATTATAAAATTTGTGCTTATATCATATTAATAAGAGTTTTGTTCCTTTGCTTATAATATACATTAATTTTTTAATGTTTTGTGATCTTCTATCTTTTGTTAACTTATCTCTTAAATGATAGTAATGAATTATCTCTCTTCTTGCAAATGAATGCTGTACCTCTCTTGAGAGATAGAAATGTTTTCCTTTATCTTTGAATGTAGACTGATCTTAGAAACTTGCTTGAGCAATGAAATATGGCTGAAAGGTTATTGTAGCTAGATAATAAGAAGTTTTACAGCTTCCGCCTGGACTTACTGGAATGCTTTATTCTTAGAAAACATATTCTAGAAAATGTTAGGTAGCACATTAAAAGTTAGAAGACCACTGTGAGAAACTCAAGCTGTGTGAAGCAGTCAGTGGGAGCAGATACCACATGGAGAGAGAGAAGCTAAGGAACACCAAGGGACTAGATCATTGAGTTAAAAAGCCGTGTTTTAAGTGGATTCTCCAGCCTCAGTCACAGCAGCTGATGTTCTTTGGTTGAGGGATAAATTTCCCAGCAGAAACCATCCCTAATTCCGTAGTCACAAAAATATAAGCAAAACAAAATAGTTTTATTAAGTCATTCAGTTTTAGGGTAGTTTTAAGTCAATACTTGATAACTGGAAAATAATTTAGTACTTTGAATCAGTCTGTTTCTATAACTGAATCCTAAAACAAGTTTTATTGCTATGAGATTACTTGTAAATCAGAAGCTGGAAACTGAGAAGACTTTTCATGATTATTTCAAAGATAAGAAAAATGTTATCAGACGGTAGATAAAAGGGGACATTAATACTAATTTCGTCTTTAGTAGAAGAAACTTTGGCAACATTGCTAGCTGTGGTAATGTGGAAAAGAGATAGGATAAATGGTGAACATTTTTTCTGGGTTGGAAGATTTCCTGGTAAAATCTAGAAAGTTCCAATTGTCTTCTTCTAGAGGCTTATGGTAAAACAGAGACTATAAATCAACTAAAGAAGAGACTGTTCAGTTTTTGAGCAGAGTTTATACAAAGTATACAAGATCCAGGACTTGCTGGTTTCAAAGATAAAACCAGTTTTCATCTCCAACATTTCTCAGTAAAGATTCTCAAGGTAAGAAGTGGTTTCAGGGAAATAATCAAATCCATATGCCATCAACAGAGCAGACTTCAGATTATGTGCTGAGACTTCAGAAAAATTTAAGGACATAACTATTAGGATTTCTAAAAATCTTTCAAAAATATTCTTGGAATTCCCCTGCCTAAAAGAGTGTTTCTAACATACCCATTAACCATGTAACTAGACAAAAATACTTGTAAGAATATTAAGGGAAATGCTGCACAACAACCTGACTTTTGACCCAAAGTAGAGCAGGACCTATTTTGGAAACAAATGTGGATATGACTTTTAGGTAATAGAGTGGGTTAAAATATCATATATTGCAAATTCACAAAGTTTAAAAACATTATTCCAGCTTGGACTGATGGGAAGAGAGATAATATAAAATGAAAACTAGATTTTGAGCCCTTAAACTTTTTTGGGCAAATCATGTTGATATGCTTCTTTTGTTATGAACACGGTTTATTTCTCATAGAAGAGGAAGGGCAGAACCAAGAGCTCAGAAGGTAAAACGAGGGAGATGGAAAAATATTGTCAGAACTGTAATCAATAAATTGGAGACACAGGTCAAGTTGGAGTGTTTCTGAAGAATAAAATGCTGTGTGGAGAAAGAGAGCACAGAATCACAAACTAGGTGAGTGAGAAAGTATCTCAGATATGGATCATCTAGCACTTGGCTTGCCTTTTGTGCTGAAATGGAAGGGGTTTTCCCTTACCCCACTTGCAGGGTGTGCAACAGTGGTGTAGCTTGCTTCTTCGATGCCCTGCTGCTCAAACCCCTGGGGGAAGCATGCAGCCAGGCTCCTCACGGGGAGTGCGGGCTCCGAACCCACAGTAGCACCTAGGGTTGAGCATTTACAGCTCCCGAAGGCCTAGTGGGCAAGTGTTACAGTGTGCTCTTTCAGCTTAGCTATCTGCAGGTGGCTTGTGTTAATCAACTCAGTTAGACCCTCTGCCTTATCGCAAGGACAGAGGACTTTCTGTATCCTGAGGTTCTTGCCCTAGTGTACTGGAAAAATCAGATCGCATATGCAAGATTTTATTGAGTGTAAAGTAGCTCTTAGCAGATGAACGGGGAGCTAGAAGGGGGATGGAGTGAGAAGGTGGTCTTCCCCTGGAGTCGGGCTGCTCAGTAGCAGGGCTCTCCTCTGACCACCCTCTGCCAAATTCCCCTGGGCATCTGCATTGTTCCACCATCGATGACCTGCCAGTGTCTGTCGGTGTGTGCTTCTGCTGGTGTGTTCCACTCAATGTCCAGCCACTTGGGTGTCTGCCTGCTGGGGTCTTGAGGTTTTTGTAGGCACAGGACAGGGTCCATGGCAGGCCACAGTGGTCTTGTAAAATGCAACAACAGGAGTACCTGTCCTCACTTAGGTCTGTGGGCACAGGCCAGAGGGTGGAGCCCTCGCTGGGGAACCGTCCCTTCTCTACCCAGCACTTCCCTGCCCCCATTTCCTATCACTGCCACATTAATTAGAAACAAATTGTGCAGCTGAGTCTTTTCTGAATGTTTGACCTACAAAATTGTAAGCAAAGTAAAATAGTTGTTTATTATATATCAATAGATAAATATGTAATTGAAGCTTGCCTTTCTTTACTACATTTAGTATAATTAGTATGAGTATGAATCAATCTAGGCTTTTTCTCTTGAATCAGTAGAATATGGCTTGTTAGTAAGATGGAGCTGCAATCTTAACCCCTCAATGCCTCATAGCATTTGTAAAATTTATTATTATATGTTCTCAGAAATAGTATTAAATGAATGTGCTTCTTGAATTTCTGACTTTGAGAAGATATTTGTGACATATTTACTGATTTTTATATCTTATTGTAGAGTTAGGCCCTCTTCAAATATCGTCATCTCTCATCACAGGTATTCAGTGCTTACAATGTTCTGAGTAGTGTTTTAAGTACTTCATATGTAGAATGTAATATTATCATTATCCTCACAATAACCTTGGTTGGCATTATTATCATTAAAAGTTAGGTTCCTCAGGATAGGAAATAAGCAAGGATGGTGTTTATAAGAGAATTCTCTTGGAGTCAACTTCTCTGAAAGGAAGAGGAATGAAGCAGTGTTGAACAAAGGAAAGAGATTACTTGTGATGCATTTTCCACAACAGCACTGATTCATCCCACAGAAAGTTCTGGAGCTGAAATGACCATTTGGAGTTGTGCCCAGCTGAGATTTGAAGTCTAGTTGGCATAACCTCTTTTTGATTAGTCAGTGGAGACAGGCTGCTCTGTGAATGTAGTATGATATTAACCAAGGTGGCTCTTTTCAGTTGATGAAATCTCTGAACAGTGTTGATGCAGCCATTATATTTCATAATTATTGAGCTTACTTTACTTGTAAAATAGGAACATAATGTTAAGTAATGTACCACTCATGATACATTTATTTAAATGGTTAACATTAAAATCCAAGTTGACTTCTAGTCTAGTCAATCCAAATGGTTCAGAAACAATTATGATTGTTTATAACACTTATTTATGGATTCCTAATTAAGTTGATGAAGCCAGCTAGCATAAACCTGATAAGAAATGCTGATATATTTCTATTAATGAAAAGAAGAAAAAAATCACAGAAAATTATTTCTCAGGAACATAACCACAAATATCTATAACAAAATATTAAGTCAAAAAGTACAGCTTAGTGTCTGACCTAGATGAGTTTATCTCAAAGTGTATAGGTAAAAAGAATAGCTGATTATCAAAATTGTGATTTCAAAAATATCTCTGCCAGAGCATTTGCTAAAATGTTTTATTTATATTTTAATGTTGTTGTTTGCAATATTATAGCTTATTTATTACAATTAGGTTCTCATCACTTTCAATCAATTCTGTCAGTATTTTTATTTCAGAAAATAGTCTATGTGTAGTTTTAAGTTACATGGAAGTCTCAGAGAATTAATTTTATTTTATTGTCAAGGTTTTGCCAAATTTAGATGTGATAAATTTTAGGCCACCTCAAATTTTGTTCCAGCATAGACTATAAATTTATCCAATAAAACTGGGACCTATGTCAAAGTATTTTTTCAAAGTATATAGCAAGATACAATTATAGAATCTCAGAATTAAATCTTCTACCCTATTTGAACTCCTATGGATCAATACATTACTTTCTAAGTTTCATAATAATTAATTTGAATACATTTATGTAGTCTTCCATACAAGCTTTATTTTCAATAGCTAACATTCTCTAAAAGGTGCAAAATATGACCCCTTCTAGTTTCATTCACTGAATTATTTGATTAAAGGTTTTGACCTTATTTTGAAACAAACATAACTAAATGTAGAGAACTAATTTACAGAAGATAGGGCTTTCAGCCTATTGAAGCTGATTTACAAAATACTTTTTCTGTAATTGCAAAACTTTCTAAAATACAATTGATGCCAGGCAGTAAAGAGTAAAGCTATGCACTGCCATGATGAACAGCCTATTATTTTATTTAATATTTATTATTAAACATCAGCTTCATCACAAGAAAATATGTAGTTCAGTGATGCTTGCATATGTAAATTTTGACAATTATAGAGTCTATTTCAATTGCTAAAATATCACTGCTCATTTGGATGCAATTATGAATTAATCACTCACATAACCAATTTGAACTATATTTGGCTACATAGGATTCTTAATTAAAAAATGTTTTCATTACAATTCTGTGATTCACAGAAATTTGTTTTGTTGATGTCAATATTGTTACTACATATCCAATGAGTTTTTATTCAATGTGCAACTTTTTAACTAAATTTACAAACCATTTAAAACTTTAGAGTGGAAAACAAGCAAAGTTAACTGAAAAGAATAATTATTTGATGTAACTAAAAAGTTACAATTTTGAGTGATATGAAAATGCATGTTCCGCAACTGCACATGTTCAATTACCATCTTTCAGGTTTTCAAGATTTTGTAATTTTTATGTTTATTGTTAATTTTGTTGAAATAAAAGTTTAATTCTTAATTTTTATTAGAAATCATTTCAAATTGTTTGAACTACTGATACCTGAGAGCAAACTAAAATGTGTTATAAAACAGCAAACTAGTTATATATTTATACAATGCATGAAGTTTACTAATCTGCTATTGTGAAAACATTTGGATTTTTCTCCTTTTGCTATATGGTGGTACTAGTCACAATATTGCAGACATATATTTCACATATATCTAGTGTATTTTTCCCACATTTCCAACTGACCATACTAACTCATGACCTGACAGTTTCTTAAATGTTACAATCTTTGGCGTAGACTATGGCAGCGTTGGACGCACATCAAGTAGTTTACAGGCACATCAGGATTGGATAATTTTTCTAGCACTGAGCAAAGCTGGAAAGAGTTAGCTGGTCCTAGTTTATGCTTTCCCTTAACACTGTATTCTTTATCAGCAAGTACCCTCAGGAAAAGAGTGATAACTTATCTTTGCTCATTTTTCAAACGTAATCCCATTTTATATTGATAACTTTGTTACTACACATATATCACGTTTATTATTAGATGAATCTTGTTTGGTGATGGGAGGAATAACTATAGGTCTTTTAAACTGATTCTGGCGTATTTTATACAATTCTTGATGCTATTTCTTTATTTTTAAAAGATGGAAAATTCGTGAAATATTCCTATGGCACACAAATGCCCTTCTAGGAAAATAGCCATCTGGTAGTACTACTGTAAGAAATTTTAAGAGTCTTTAACTATTTGTAAAGCTGTCATATTAAAGAGAGTTGAGATTTTGTCTATATATGTCCTCAGAAATTAAACAAGGAGAAAGGACTAGAAATTTAATTGAATTTTGGATTTGGGTCAGTGAATGAAATATTATCTAGCAGTTGGAGATATTCAAACAAAATAGAATATGCCAAAAGTCAGTATTTTATATTGGTAGATATATTCAAATCGATAGTAGATAACATCTATCAATATTGTTGTGGAGGAGGTTTCTAATTTGGGTAAGAGTTTGGAATAGATGCCCTCTTAGCTAAATCTACAGGTTTGCATTACCTACAATAGACAGTGGTGTGCACTGGTATCCCACTACAATGGGATTGACTTTACAGTGGATTGAGTAAAATTACTCAACTGTGGTTTCATGCTAAAAGGTAATGAAGCAATCACATGAGCTTATTTTAATTTGCACTGCTTATGCAATTATGTTATAGCATAGAAAACCAAGGAGAGGAAAAGGGCATGAAGCCAGTGCAAAAAGTAACAGAATTAGAGAGAAATGCTGGTCATTTGTTGAATCATTATGAAATAGTAGATTACAATTTTTACTTCAAAATGCAATTCACATTTTATAACTTTCTTATCAGTGCCAATATGCATTCATTCTTTATCAAAACTATTTATTTAGCATTCAGAGATACACGCTATTCTAATAGGTGCTGATTGAAGAAAGTAAAATATGGATCTTCTGTGCTTTCTCTAGACTTTCTGTTAAATTTTTGATTTTTAGATAGCGTTATGAAAATTTGAAGTTTTACTTTTCTCAATGAGGATACAAGCAAAAAATAATTTTTTAAAATTTTGGATTTGTACATCTAATAACTCTGGAAGTAAAAGTCTTGGTAAAAATGCATACATTTTGATTAATTTTAAAATATAATGTTAGATATTTGTATTCATTTAAGTACTATAAATACAATATGTTTTAATATACTTTTGTATGTACGTATATTTTATTTGTAAGGCAATTATTGTACAGGTATCACTTGTCCTGTCAAAAAGCCTTTTTCTCTCTCCCTTCTAAATTTATCATACAGCATATGATGTTAGAAATCTTTATATTTACAGGTATTAAAAAGTCTCTTAAATACTTACAGATTTTACATATGTTACCTATAATTTATGATGCAACCAGGAAATGTCTCTTTCATCAAGAGTAACCAAAATATTGACGGAAATCATTACACTTCAAACAGACATCTTGAGAAAACACGAAATTGTATAGAGAGGCAAGCCAAACACCATAGTTGAGGAAGGACGTTGAAGTTGGGAAGCTTGCTCAGAGTCATCAGGTACCAGGATGTGTCCTCAGCTACAATCCGGATCAAAAGAAGGGAATCCTGTTGCATGTATACGGAAATACAAAAGGGGTGCAGAGCTGAGAAAGAGCCTGTCTGCTGACCTGTACTCCTAAGCAGCATCTGCTAGACTGCAGCCTGAATTATACCACCAAAGGAAAATACATTCCTCCAATAAACAACGCCTCTGAAACTCACCACAGGAATCTATATGAAACCTAGAACCTGTACAGAGCCGTGGCCCTTGAAAGCACTAAGAAAAAAAGTCAACTGACGAGTCACAACATTCACTGCAGTCAAATCCCCTCAAGGAAAAAAAGAATATAAAACAAAAAGTCCCATACGAACTACAGCAAATTCTCTCTCTATATATATGTATATATTATACATATAATGCATACATAATATATATTTAAAAACTGATAAATAAATATATATATATATATATAAAAAATGGCTGAGCGTGGTGGCTCACGCTTGTAATCTCAGCACTCTGGGAGGCCAAGGCGGGTAGATCATGAGGTCAGGAGATGGAGACCATCCTGGCTAACAGGGTGAAACCCCATCTCTACTAATAATGTAAAAATTAGCCAGGAGCAGTGGTGGCACCTGTAGTCCCAGCTACTCGGGAGGCTGAGGCAGGAGAATGGCGGGAACCCGGGAGGCAGAACTTGGCAGTGAGCCGAGATCGCGCCACTGCACTCCAGCCTGGGCAACAGAGCAAGACTCCGTTTCAAAACAAAAAAATTATAATATATTAATATAATATATACTATATATTTTATATATAATATGTAATATAAATTTACAAATATATTTTATAAATATATATTTTATAGATATATTACAAAATATATTTATAAATATATAAAATATGTCTATATATTATTTATATCTAATATTATATATTATTTTATATATTCTATATTCTATATTTATGTTTAACTTTTATATATTATATATTATAATACATATTTATATATAACTTTTATATCTTATATATTAAATATTTGTATATTTATATAACTATATATTATATAATAATATACAACATATATTTTATATATTATATATTGTATAAATCATATGTATTTTGTATGTTACATATAATATACAAATATTTATATGCTAAAAACTAAATATATATATATCTCTCTCAATATATATCAGTTCTCTCAGATGAGAAGGGATTAGTACAAGAACCCCAGTAATTCAAAAAGTCAAAGTATTTTGTTATCTCCAAAGGTTTTTCCTAGTTCTCTAGCTGTCTAGTGGATTCTAACCAGGCTTAAGTCTCTGAAATGACAGATACATAATTAACAATCTGGATGGCAATAAAGCTCATTGAGATTTACGGGACAGTTAGAATCAAATTTAAAGAAGACAGAAAAATTATCCAAGACTTGAAAGATGACATAGCCATATTAAGAAAGAAGAAAACTGAACTTCTGGTATTGAAAAATTCACTACAGAAATTTTAAAATGCTGTCAAAAGCCTTAGCAGACTAGATCTAGCAGTGGAATTAATTTCAGAGTGCAAAGACTAGTCCATTGAATCAACATGGTCAGACAAAAATAATTAAAAGCTAATTTGGAAAAAGAACAAAACCTCTGAGAAATACAGGATTATGTAAAATGACCAAACGTATGACCCACTGGCATTCATGAGAGAAAAACGGGAGAGTAAGCAATTCGAGAAGCATACTGGAAGATACAAACCATGAAAATTTCTCCAATCTTGCTATGTATGCAAAATGTAAGAAATTCGGAAAAACCCCGTGAGACACTGTAGAAGAATACCATTCCCAAGGCACATAATCACTACACTTTCCAAGGTCAATGTGAAAGGAAACATCTTAAGAGAGGCTACAGAAAATGATAAAGGAAACCCCATTAGGTTAACATGTAACTTCTTACCAGAAACCTCGTAAGTCAAAAGAGATTGGGTGCCTATTTTGTAATTCTTAAAAAATAATAATGAATTTCATATCTCACCAAACTAAATTCACAAACAAAGGAGAAATAAAATTTTTCTCAGACATGCAATTGCTAAGGGATTTTTTTTTATATTAGATGGGCCTTAACAAAGATACTGAAGGGAGCTCTAAATTTCAAAACTAAATACTTGCTACCATAAAAACACATATAAGTGCATAGCCCGTAGGCCCTACAAAACAACTACCCAAGAGAGACTACAAACAAACCAGCTAACACCATCATGACAGGAAGATATTATTATCAGTATTAACCCAGAATATAAAAGGTCTAAACACTCCACTTAAAAGACACCAAGTGACAAATTGGATAAAAAAATTAATACTCAAACTTTTGCTATCTTCAAGAGACTCATCTCATGTGTAATGAAATTTAAAGGCTTAAGGTAAAGGGATAGAGAAAGATCTATCATGGAAATGGAAAACAAAGAAGAGCAGGGTTCCTATTCTTGTATGAGAAAAAAAACAGAATTTAAACTAACAAAAATACAAAAAGACAAAGAACAGCATTACATAATGACAAAAGATACAATTTCTCGAGAAGACTTAATTATCCTAAATCTATATGCGCCCAATATTGGAGCACCCAAATTTATAAAATGAGTATTATAAACCTAGAAAAAGACTTAACCGCATAATAATGGTTAGGAACTTCAATACCCCACTAATAGTATCTTGTGAGAAAGCTAAAAAAGAAATACTGGATTTCAACTCAACCCTTGACCAATTGTACCTAACAGATCTCTGCAGAATACTCCATCCAACGACCACAGAATATGCATTCTTTCACATACACATGGTACATGTTCCAACATAGAGAATATGCTTGGCCACAAAGGAAGTCTCAAAATTTCAAAAGAACTGTAAACAAATCAAGCATTTGCTAGGACCACAGTTAAATAAAAATAGAAATTAATACCAAGAGGAACTCTTAAAGCCAAATAATTACATGGAAACTAAACAACTTGATCCTAAATAACTCTGGGGGAAACAGTAACTTTAAGGCAGGAATCAAAACATTCTTTGAAACTAAGCAAAACAGACTCAACACACTAAAATCTTTGAGATCTGACAAAAGCAGTGTTAAGAGGAAAATTTAGAGTGCTAAACACCTAGAGTAAGGAATTAGAGCTTAAATGGACAATTTAACATTCACACCTAAAGAAATTAGAAAAACAAGGACAAACTAATCTCAAAGCTAAGAAGAAAAGCAATAACTAATATCACAGCAGAGGTAAACAGAACTGAAACCCCCCCCCCAAAAAAATACAAAGAAGCAAAAAAATGAAAAGTTAGTTACTTAAAAATTGAACAAGATGAATAGACTGCTAACTAAACAGAAAAAAAGAGAGAAAATTCAAATAAGCACAATCATAAATGCCAGAACAGACCAGAAATGAGCGCAGACATTGAATTAGTTATTTAAACAAACAAACAAACAAACAAAAAACTACCTGGGGAAAAAAAACCCAAAACCCTGGACCAAATGGGTTTACAGCTGAATTCTACCTCATGTACAAAGAAGAACTGATACTAATCCTACTGAAACTCTTTCAGGGAATTAGGCAAAACAGATTTCTTCCTCACTTATTCCATAAAAACAGTATCATCATGACCCCAAAATCTAGAAAAGACAGAACAAAGAAAACTACTGGCCAATATATCTTACAAATATAGGTGTAGAACTCTTCAACAAAATGTTAGTAAACTGAATCCAGCAGCAAATCAGTAAGTTAATTCAGTATAATCAAGTGGCCTTTATTCTTGAGATGCAAGATTGGTTACATATATGCAAATCAACAAACTTGATTTACCACATAAACAGAATGAAAAAGAAACATATGATCATCTCACTAGATTTGGAAAAAGCGTTTGATAAAATCTGAGATCTCTTGATAATAAAACCCCTCAATAGACTAGGCATTGAAGGAACATACCTCAAAATAATGACAGCCATCTATGACAAAGTTACAACATTATACTGAATGGGTAAATGCTGGACACTTTCCTCTTAAAAACTAGGACAAGACAAGGAGGCGTACTCTCCCCACTTCTATTTAATGTGGTACTAGAAGTCCTAGCCAGAGCAATCAGGCAAGAGAAAAAAATGAAAGGCATCCAACTAGGAATAAAGGAAGTCATATTTCTCTCTTCACTGGCTATATGATTATATGCCTAGAAAACCCAAAACACTCTACCAAAGTCTCTTAAAACTGATACATGACTTTGATAAAGTTTCAAAATCAATGTATAAAAATCAGTGGCTTTTGTATACACCAATAACATTCAAACTTTCAGCCAAATCAAGACCACAATCCCATTTACAATAGCAACATATACACAAACAAAATATACCTAGGAATACATCTAAACAAGGAGGTGAATGATCTCTACAAGGAGAACTACAAAACACTGCAAAAATTAATCAGAGACACAAACAAATGGAAAAAAAAATCCATGCTCATAGATTGGAAGACTCAATATCATTAAAATGACCATACTGCCTAAAGCAACCTACAGATTCAATGCTATTTCTTTCAAACTACCAATTTCATTTTTCACTGAATAAAAAAATTATTCTAAAATTTATATGGAAGTAATAAAGTGCCTGAATAGTCAAAGAAACCCTTAGCAAAAACAACAAAGCTGGAGGCATCAAATTACCTGACTTTTAACTATACTATAAGGCTGCAGTATCCAAAACAGTATGGTAGTGGTACAAAAACAGACACGTAGACCAATGGAACAGAATCAGGAACACAGAAATGAACCAGTATACCTACAATCAACAGCTCGTCAACAAACTTGGCAAAAATAAGCAATGGGAAAAGGATTACTTATTCTATAAATGGTGCTGGGAAAACTGGCTCACCATATGCAGAAAAAAGAAACTGGACCCCTATCTTTTGCCAAATACAAAAGTTAACTCAAGATTGATTAAATACTTAAATATAACACTTGAAACTATAAAAATTATAGATGAAAACCTTGGAAATACTCTTCTGGATATCAGCCTTGGCAAATAATTTATTACCAAGCACTCAAAAGCAATTACAACAAAAACAAAAATTAATAAGTGGAACCTAATTAACCTAAAAAGTTTCTGTATAGCAAAAGAACCTATAAACAGAATAAACAGACAATCTACAGAATGGGAGAAAATATTTGCAAACTATTCATCAAACAAAGGACAAATATTCGGAATGTATAAGAAACTTAAACAAGTCAACAACCCCCCCCCCCAAAAAAAAAACCCTGCCAAAAGTGGGCAAAGGACATAAACAGACACTTCTCAAAAGAAGATATACAATCTGCCAAAAAAAAAAAAACCATGAAAAAATGCTCATAATTACTATTTATTAGAGAAGTGCAAATGAAAACCACAGTGAGATACCATCTGAGTCATAATTACTTTTATAAAAAGTGAGTAAATAACAGGCATTTGTGAGGTTGCAGAGTAAAGGGAATGCTTATATGCTGTTGGTGGGAAAACAAATTATTTCAGCCTCTGTGGAAAACAGTTTGGAGCTTTATTAAAGAACTGAAAACAGAACTGCCATTTGATCCAGCAACTCCATTACTGAGTATATACCCAATTGAAAATAAACTGTCCTACCAAAAAGACACATGTAGTTGTATGTTCATCACAGCACTATTCACTATAGCAAAGACATGGAATGAACTCGAGTGCCCATCAGCAGAGGACTAGATTAAAAAATGTGGTACACATATACTACAGAATATGACACAGCCATAAATAATTAAATTATGTATTTTGTAGCAGCATGAATGCAGCTGGATGCCATTGTCCTAGGTGAATTAACACAGAAACAGAAAACCAAATATTGCATGTTCTCACTTATAAGTGGGAGCTAAATATTGAGTACACATGGACATAAAGATAGGAACAATAGACACTGGAGACTCCAACAGGAGAACAAGGGACAAGGGCTGAAACATTTCCTGTTGGGTACTATGTTCATTATCTGGGTGATGGGCTTCAGTATAATATCAAACCTCAGTATCACACAATATACCCTCTACACAAACCTCAATATGTGACCTTGAATTTAAAATATAAATTTAAAATAACTAAATACATGTATTATTTATCTTTTTTGCATTAAAGAAAATTGTACCTATTAATAAAATTCCTCAGAAACCTGATCATGTGAAATGAAGTAAAGTAATTCTAACACTTTCCTTCATATGCCAGTAGAAGAAATACACTTTAATTACTTTACAGCTAATCCTGCCATCTACACAATGAATGCTATTCTCTCCCACTGTGTAAAGAAAGACACATCATATAAAGTCTCTACCTTTCTTTCTATTTTTCTTCCTCTTTAGCACACAAACCTGCTTATTAATTCTTGTTATTAACAAGAGTAATAAAAACTAAACAAAACAATAAAACCGTATTATTTTTCTCCCTCTACTGCCTCCCATTTGTTCTTTCAATGTTTTGCAATCTAATTTCTGTTCTCTTTCCGTCTGTGACAAAACTCTTACCCAAGTAACTGCCACCATTTTATTATTTAAAGTAATAGATATATTACCTTTTTGTATATATCTTTCTTGTCTTCCATTCATGGACACTAAATTTTTCAAAGCCTTGTAAAATTCCCTTCATTCCTCTGATAAAATTGGGACATTTACTATCTTCATTTTCTGTGATCACCTCTTCTTAATCTGGCAACTGTTGTAACAGTACCAACAATGATTTGGCAAATCTATGCACATCATTCAGTACATTTAGTTCTAATTTGTTAAGACAAATACATGTATTTTAGTTCAGTTTTATTTTTTAATATATGTACTTAACTTAGACTGTGTTTTTTATATAATACCTCCTAGAAGATTTTAGGATGCACATCATTTTTAAACAGAAAACTAAAACAGAAAGAAAAATTGCGAAATAGGAACTGAGTCATACTCCACCATTTTCCACTGTCAACATGATACTGCTCGTTATGAGCAACCTGTCCTTCTTTGATATTTTTCTTGTTCTACAAATTATGTACTAAGTAATTTGACTTACTACTTGAGTTATTTTCCAATTGATACTAGGCTTTAGGCATCCGTAGAGTTTTATTCAGTGTTTACTCAGCTTTTATATTTATCTTTGGAAATAAGTTGTTTGTATTATATTTTTCATTACTTTTCCTTCAAAATCTCAGTTAAACTAGAGAAGTTTTTTTAAAAAATCAATATTAGGTTCTTCTTATAATGCAATAATTCAAAAATTTATAGTTTCAACTTAAGAATTGCTCTCATTTTGGATGCTAAGCTAATGTTTCATTTCTTGAGACCCCTTTATCTCATTCTCAAGGAGTAACTTTGAAATGCCATTTATATCTGTCCAAAGCATAATACCATTCCATTGCATTCATGATGGTCTTTCTCCTTTATATATTAATATTTATTAAATGCCCTCTGTTATTATAATATATTAATTATTTAAGTAAAATAAATTATATTAAATTTAGTAAAAGTGATGGGCAAAATATCTGCAGGAGAAATTTTGAAGGCTATTAGTTACCCATCCTGCCTTCCGAACTAAAACATGTTTCTATTTAAATTTTTTAGAGGGTCAAAGTTTTCTTAGCTTTTGTTTTTTTGTTCTTCCCAGACCTGAAACACTGTAATACTTTTTTTTTTTTTTCAAGGAATCATTAATGATAACAGTAAAAATTCATTGAGCTGTTTCTTGGTTTGCCTTCTGAGGTATTATATTAGTTCGTTCTCACACTGCTATAAAGAACTGCCTGAGACTGGGAAAATTATAAAGGAAAGATGTTTAATTGACTCACAGTTCTGTAGGGCTGGGGAGGCCTCAGGAAACTTACAACCATGGCAGAAGGGGAGGCAAACACTTCCTTCTTTGCATGGTGGCAGGAAGGTGAAGAATGAGAGTCAAGCAAAGGGGGATGCCCCCCATAAAACCATCAGATCTCATGAAAACCTACTATAGTGAGAGTAGCATAGGGGAACCCATCCCCATGATTCTATTACTTCCCACTGGGTTCCTCCCACCAAACACGGGCATTATGGGAACTAAAATTCAAGATGATGTTTAGATGGGGACATAGCCAAACCATATCATTCCACCTTTGGCACCTCCCAAATCTCATGCCCTCATATTTCAAAACACAATCATGTTTTTCCAACAGTCCCCCAGAGTCTTAGCTAATTCCAGCATTAACCTGAAAGTCCAAGTCCAAAGTCTCACCTTGGACAAGGCAAGTCTCTTCCATCTATGAAGGGAAAGGGACTGTCAAATTGAAAACAAATTAGTTACTTCCTAGATACAACGGCGGTAGAGGCATTGAGTAAATACATCTGTTCCAAATGGGAGAAATTGGCCAAAAGGAAAGGACTACAGGTCCCATGGAAGTCTGAAATCCAGAGGGGCAGTTAAACCTTAAAGCTCCAAAATGATCTCCTTTGACCCCATGTCTCACATTTAGGTTATGCTGATGCAAGGGGTGGGCTCCCACAGCTTTGAGCAACTTTGTCCCTGTGGCTTTGCAGGATACAGCACCCCTCCCGGCTGTTTTCATGGGCTGGCATTGAGTTTCTGAGGCTTTCCCAGCTGCATGGCACAAGGTGTCAGTGGATCTACCACTCTGTGGTCTGGATGGCGGTGACCCTCTTCTCACAGCTCGAGTAGGCAGTGCCCCAGTGGGCACTCTGGCGGGGGCCTCTAATCCCACATATCCCTTCTGGACTGACCTAGCAGAGGTTCTCAACGAAGGCTCCACCAGTGCAGAAAATTTCTGCCAGGACTTGTTTCCATACATCCTCTGAAATCTAGGTGGAGGATCACAAACCTCAATTCTTGACTTCTGTGAACCCTTAGACCCAGCACCATATGTAAGCTGCCAAGGCTTGGGGCTTGCACCCTCTGAAGCAATGGCCTGAGCTCTTTGTTGGCCCCTTTTTGGCATGGCTGGGATGCAGCGCACCAACTTTCAAGACTGCACAAAGCAGCAAGGTCCTGGCCCCAGGTCATGAACCCAGCTCACAAAACCATTCATTCCGCCTATGGCTCTGGTCCTGTGATTAGAGGGGCAGCTGTAAAGACCTCTGAACTGCCTTGGAGATATTTTCCCCCTCATTGTCTTGGGCATTAACATTTGGCTTCTCATTACTTATGCAAATTTCTACAGCTGGCTTGAATTTCTCCTCAGAAAATGTTCTTTTTTTTTTCCTATTGTATGGTCAGGCTGCAAATTTTTTGAACTTTTATGCTCTGCTTCCCTTTTAAACCTAAGTTCCAATTCCATACCAAATCTTTGTGAAAACAAAAATGAATACTTTTACCGGCACCCAAATCACATCTTGAATGCTTTGCTACTTGGAAATTTCTTCCACCAGATACCCTAATTCATCTCTTTCAAGTTCAAAGTTCCATAGATCTCTAGGACAGGGCAAAATGCCACCAGTCTCTTTGCTAAAATATAGCAAGAGTCAACTTTGTTCAAGTTCCCAGCTAGTTCCTCATCTTCATCTATGACTACCTCAGCTTAGACCTCATTCAACAAGGTCAAAGCCATTCAACAAGTGTCTAGGAAGTTCCAAACTTTATCACATTTTCCTGTATTCTGAGGCCTCCAAACGGTTCCAACTTTTGCCTGTTACACAGTTCCAAAGTCACTTCCACCCTTTTGGTTATCTTTACTGCAGCGCCCCACTCTCTGCAGTACCAATGTACTGTATTAGTCCATTCTCACGCTGCTTTACAGAACTGCCTGAGACTGGGTAAATTATAAAGGAAAGCAGTTTAATTGACTCACAGATCCACAGGGCTGGGGAGGCCTGAGGAAACATAATCATGATGAAAGGGAAGCAAATACATCCTCCTTCACATGGCAACAGGAAGGAGAAGAATGAGAGTGAGTGAAGCAGGAAGCCGTTTATAAAACCATGAGATCTCATGAGAACTTACTCATTGTCACGACAATAGCATGGGGGAAACAGACCCCATGATTCAATTACCTGCCACTGGGTCCCTCTAACCAAACGTGGGGATTATGTGAACTACAATTCAAGATGAGATTTTGGTGGGGACACAGTCAAACCTTATCAGATATCTGATGAAACATAAGTTTGTTCTTTTTTTTTTTTTTTTTCTTTTTGCTGCTGCTGCTGCTATTCTTGATGTTGCATGAATTCAGCCACCCCTGGGAATATTCTCAGAGGTTACTGTAAAATTCTTTTTAAGTTTTCAATTGTTAGTGCTGCAGGGTAGAAATCAGGATGTACTTCTACTTTTCTAAAAGGAAATGGAAAAAATAAGAAAATTGGAAGGTTGTCTGCATTTTTAATATATAAGTGTATTCTAATTTTAGAAAAAATGTGATAGATTAGAAATAGAATAGTTCCATTTTTCAACACTCATGTTATAATGTTGTAAGTATAAAAGCAAATCACTGTCAAAAGATGTATTTTAACACTAATACAAAGTTATCGAAACCTGTGATATTTTCATGTTCCTGTTGGGTTTCAGAGTCATTGTTGCATGTTTTGAATAACTTGATGTTTATACAATTATAATCAGTTTATACAAACTGATTATAACGTTCATTAGTTACAAAAAATAAATGTAACTAAGTTGTTTTTTATTGGTTGAATTTATAGGAAATATTTAATGTCCAGTCATTTCTAATTGCCTTTTAAAGAAAATCTAAAATTTACTTACTAGTTAAAGGGAATATTTATTTAAAATCAAGACTTCTATGTCAACTTTTTTAACATCCAGCTTATTTCCTCCAAACAGAGCCTATTTTGGTTATTTCATACCCTATATCCAGAAATATATCTTTTTCTTGCTGGAGCAATCTATAAAACTACCTAATGCAGAAGTTCTAATCTTTCTTATAAAATTGTGTGTGTATATATATATTCATGAAAAACAGTATCTGTTGAGGAAAACAAGTTTTCTGCAGAGCCATTTTTTTCTGGGTTCTCAAGCAATGTTTCTAAGCTGGTTCAGATGAGAGATGGGTAAAGGTTCCCGTGAGGGTTGTGGGCTCTCCTACCACTGTGAGCTTCGAGGTGGAATGATACCTGCTCTGTTATCTTTATTATCTTTGTATTGTTAGATCAAAATAAGGTTTGGCAAACTAATTTATATTGATTAAATTATCAAATGAGAGATTTATTTTGGTTCTGATTTCAAACTCTTCCATGATATTTGAATGGTCTCTGCCCTCCCCCTCAAATGTCTTTCCCTTCTCAAAATTAACGTCACGAAAACCTTTGACAAATTCAAATTATTTTAATTTATAAATAGAGGTAAGACTCAAAATGTAAATTTGGCTAAAACAACTAAATATATAGATTTAGTTTATTGATATAAGCATATTTACATTAAGCTCCATAAAGTGGAGGCCTGAAGACAGAAAGAGAGCAAATTAAAACACACACACACACACACACACACACACACAGGATTATATTTGAGAATAGCTAATGTCAAAAACTCAAATATACCTACTTGGCAATAAGTTTTACTGTCATTTAAACTTCCATTTTATAATAGCTGCCTATATACATATATCTATTCCATAATTATATTTGCTCAGTTTTGAAGATTTAATTGTATTTTTCAAATATTACCTGAGCACTTGGAATATATAAACACCATTAGCAGTTTATGTGTATATTATATGCTAGACATTATTTGAAAGAACATGAACAGATATCAGTGACCCTTTTTCTAAAAATACTACTATAGTAGGCGTTCTTGGCCACAATAAGATAACATAGGAATCCTTCACAAATGCTAGAATTATATGAAATTTGAACTCTTTTAGAAATCCTGGCCAGCATTATCTGTTGGGTGTTATATTTAATTCAAAGAATGAATCTATGGTTTTAAATGAAGTCAACTATGTGCAATTAGAAATTGACTATACAGAAATCTATTCATGCTATGGAACCTATGACTAAAATTCCAAAATGGGATATAGATATGATCATTAGTAGGAGAGGTAGGTATGTAAGTTTGATGATGGGACAGCCTAGAATGAACCTCCCTGTTTGCTAGTCCACGTTTATTAGACTAAGATGGTATCAACTCATTTTAGCATTATAGTGTCCAGTTGTGCAAATTCAATTTATTTCCAACTTGCATTAAATATCAACTAAGCACCATTTGGTTTGACAACCACTTGGGAGAAATGAATCTTTTTGAAATAATGAAAAAGACTATCTTGAAAAATGTCTGTATAATATCTATATTGCTACCAGGTGTTGGTCTAAAAGATGTTATTTATAGTGAAATATAATTGGGTCACTTCCAGTGATGAGAATTTAGTCTTCTTTTTATCCTAGACACGATGGCTCATATCCTATTTCAAGTGTTGGCTGGACTTTCATGGTAATGTCTTCATAATGATCAAAAGCAATGGTTCAGTTAATGGGGTTATCAGTACGTTTGTAGATGCTGCCAAAATCTTTTGGCTCCAAATCAACTGCTGTTAACTGTGTCCAATTTCTTTCCAAATATACCATAAAATATAAAGGAGGAGAGCAACACCATTAAGATCTGAAATTATAAGGAATATATAGTATGACTATACATGCAAAACTTTAATATGCAATTGTTACCTAAGAAATAAATTAGTTTTCCTATTTGTCCATAGCCACTTATTTCTTTACAAAAGAATCAAGGATCAATACATGTGGGGATAATTTGATCTTAAATAATCAGATAAAATGAAGTTTGCTTAATATTTATTTAATATTAATGAGAGATTTTTTTATTCAATAAACAAAAAATTACCATATTCACCAAGTATTTTTATTTGTTAGTCATTTTAGAGAAGATGAGAAATAAAAGTTTAGCTTCCTTAGGTTTTATGAAGCATGGAGGATTGAGAACAGAGACTTCCCACCAACACCATGAGAGGTAATCATTCCAGTTTACATGATGGATGCTTTAGAGACCAATCAAAAATAAAGACTTTTAAGTCTAAAATATTTGAAAACAGAACCTTCTTGGAATATGTAACATGTATTTATTTATTCAATTTGGACAAATAGAAAAGCAAATTCTTAGGGGGGATACTGGTAATAAGTCGGTTATCTTAATTTTATCTTAGATCATTAGGTTTAATCAAGCTAGTTGCAAGAAAGGATGCTTTCTTTTTGTGCTTCCTGCTGATCTACTGAATCCTTGTAATCTTTTTTATGCCACAGCTCAGTTGGAATCCTTGTCTGAAGCCATATTACTCGATGCAGGAAAGGGCTTTTGAGAAAATAGGATAATGTTATTCACATAGAATCTTTGAACATTTTTTTTTCCAAGAGGGAATTATTGATTGTGTCAGCATCCTTTACACTGCGTTGCAAAGATTCAATGTGGAACAATGATTCATTCTATAAAGGAACACAGGGCAGAATTGCCCTGCCTCCCACCCTATTAGTACTTTAACATTGAACTGCTTTGCCCAGCTGCTTTGACATACAAATCACCCCAATTGGTTTGTAACAAAATAAACTATATTGGTATGCTGCTGTCATATTATCTTATCCTATTACATTCACAAAGCTTATTTAGGTATCAAATCTTGTGACCAAATCTCTTGATATAGGTTAATTGGAAAAAAAAAAAAATCCAGTACTTATCCATGCTCTGGTTCAAAACTTGAGCTTAAATGTAGCTTACATGAGAGACCATATTTTTGTTGTTAATATAAAGTCAGCAACAGAGTTAAAAAATAAGGGCACACATAATCTGCATGCCAGACATGGACACTTTTAAAGGTTAGACATTTCAAGAATTTTAAGTGTATGAGGTCATACACTGAATGAATAACCAAAATAAAATTCTATTGTGCATTAAAATGTTTACCACAGTAGATTTTATGTAACATAGAAAGTTGATTAAAACCTGTTCCTGTGTATGAAATACACTGGTCAATGATGGTAATAAGAAAATCCAAAATAAGGTTTAATTAGTTTTTCCACAGAGGATCTTATGTGTTTTATTAGTTATATGTTTACATAATTAAAAAAATTTTAAAACTCTTTACTTTTCAAAATTTGAATCACTGATATTCTCTCCTTTCTCTCTCTGTCTGTCTCACTTTTTCTCATTTTTGGAGAGACAGGATCTTGCTGTCACCCAGGGTGGAGTGCAGCAGCGTGATCATGGCTCACTGCAGCCTTGACTTCCCAGGCTAAAGCCATCCTCTCACCTCAGCTTCCCTAGTAGCTGGGACTACAGGCAGGCACCACCATACCCAGCTAATGTTATTTGTTGTTGTTGTTAGTTTATTTATTTATTTTTTTGTAGAAATGGGGTCTCATTACGTTGCCCAGACTGTTCTCAAACTCCTGGGCTCAAACAATCCTCCCCCATCGGCCTCCCAAAGTTCTGGGCAAGCCACCATGCCCAGCCTTGAATCACTGCTTCTTTCGCATATATTCTTTTTTTAGGAAATAAATATACTAATTTTCACATGTCTGTTTAGCTTTTATAGATGTTCATAATAACTTAATATTATATCATTAATTCCAGTAATGCTTTCTAAAACTGCCTTATCATATTAATATTCCAAGTGACTTAAATAAGAAATCTTAACAAATTCCCATTTCTTCTCAAAAGATATATGAAGCTCTACAAAAGTAAACGAAATAATTTCTGAACATTTACCAAAAATTCACACAGAATATTCAAGAAGTAATGACCAAGTTGAAGAAGAAGTGGAGTGAAGGGAGAGCATTAATATAGAAGCCTTCTTCTCACCATGTGCTTGGTCTTGTAATGTGGATTAAGGTATTCCAAGGAATACTTTCACTACCCTATTTCAATTGTGTATGTGCCTGTGCTTGCATATATGAGAATATGTTAAAGATCCCAAAGACAATGGGCCAAATCAAGAACATGTTCTTGTTAATTGATGAGACATGCATTCCTGAGACAGCCAACTAATGATTTTTTTTCAAGTATAAAAAGTTTATCTGGAATTATGCTTTTTTATAAAATTTGATAACATTTAATTTCACAAAAGTAAAGTAGCATTTAAGTTTACTTAATATATGTGATGATGTTTTAGAGAAAATGAGCTACAACCAAAATTGTATTCAAACTGGCTGCTGTTGTAGTCATGTGAATTTGGTTCAAGGCTCTGCCTAAAAGAAGAGTACAGAGTTTAGATTTTTTTAAATAATGTGCTAAATGAAGAATTGCTTATAAGTTTTAGCCAGCTGGTAGGCAAATTTATAGATTTCAGTAATAGGGCAATACACAATATCTTTGGCAACAACTTCAAATCAGAAACTGTCTCCCAAAACTGTCAGATAATTCTCAGATATTCTAAATGAATTATCTTCAACTTGTTTTTGGGGATCACATAAAATCTTAGTCCATCATATTCAATTGTGACTTCTACTGAAATTCCAGATTTTCTCACCACATTCTTTATAAGCATCTTCATAACCTCATTTATTGCCTGACCTAAGCTGTCTATTTTCTTTAAATACAATTCTTTCTTGATCCACATCTTCTCACCATGCATTCTTCCATTATTATTTTAATCAAGAATGTTCATCTATGAATTCACGTGTATTGAAAATAAGATTCAGTAGTCAACAAATACAAGATGATACTTTCTATCAATCCCCTATCTGGGTACTACTTACGTCAAACATGACAGCCGATGTGACTTGGGCAGTACAGGCAGGTGTACCACAAAGGAATTGCAGCTGTGCTGAGCAACTACTCCCTTTAGCATCCAGATGATAACTAGTGTGGTCCTGAATTGATCCAGCTAGAAGTTCCCTTCCTGAACCCTACCTTAGCATGCCATAAACATCATCATTTGTGTGAGTGCTATGTGAAAAATTTGTAACAGAATGTTTTAAATTCTTACTCATATAATCTTCATTCATTTGTTAGTGTCTAAATATTTTCCTAATTTTTCAAATCCATATCTTTCATCATCCTAAAGAAAACATAAAGATCTCAAAAAAATGGAGATAATTTCTTTATTTTTCTGTATATGGGAAGAATATCATAAATTATATACTTATTGTAGTTTCCAAATCCATTTTGGCTGAACAAATAGTATATGAATGAAAAAGATTGTAGTAATAGAAGTAAAATAAGAGCGTCTTATTGCTCTTTGTATTCATTAAAACCATTGGGAATATTTAGTTATTTGTATATTTTTCTGACTTGGTGTCATCTGAGGTTAATAGATATAACATTAAAAGTTATTTATAACAGAGAGAAACAAAAATCCTCAAGTTCAGATTTCTATGTGTTTATGGTGCTTTCTTAAATTAATTTATATATAGTTAATCCTGTTTAAGATTTTATGACTGGGCATTTTTCTTAATTGGTATCTTGAAATAGCCACCAATCATTATTCTACTTTGATAAACTGAAGAATCACGCTTTCTTGTTTTCACTTCCTATGTGCAACTCAAACTAATTTACATTTTCAATACTGGATTTATTTTCCAGTTTCTGTGTTTTTTAGTCTTTTTACTCTCCATTTTAAAGATGGTGAGTTCTTTAATCATGTGAAAAGCCTAACTTCCCAATAACTCTCTTTAATTTCCATTATTTTTATATTATGCAATATATTTTCAAAGACTAAATAGGAGGCCAACCACAAGAAGTGAATAGTATCAAGTCTTTTGAGGTGCATTTAACACCTTTGTTGGAAGTCTCAGTAGAGAGGCCTATCATTTGCCAGATATATAAACTGCCATTCTTTCCTTCTCAGCAAGAACTACAAAATAGTTTTTTTGTCCTGCTGGTGCAGTTGTTTCCTTTATTTAGTAGAAAAAATTAATATCAGGCATATTTGAAAGAACCGTTGATATGTGGCCAGAAACAATTTGGAGAGCTCCACGGCTTCAAGACATTTTGCTTTTTTCTATGTAGAAGAGTTCCAAAATATGATATGAGTAGCAATGCTTTGTAATTGTTCTCTGCAGGTCTAGGACAGGAATTGGAAACTGGCTGCTAATTCTTTGGTAGAGAGTTATACTCAGCCAAAATATTTACCATAGATGAAGCATGCCAATGAGAGACTAAAATCCTAGAAATGTTATAAAGGGCTTTAGCTCTCACATGGTCTTAGGTATTGGGCACCAATTTCAATTAGAAAAAAAAAAATGAGTAAAAATTAACTCAAGAGATATCCTGCAATGATTGTCACAGAAAGCAGCATGTTGTCGCATGAATTAAAAAGGATCATGTTTTTGTTTTGTTTATGTCTATTTTGCTTCTGAGAAGTTTTGGTTATTTTCCTTAACAGTATGAGTATAAACATCAAATTCGAAATCAAATTTGAAGTTTCCTTTCTACTATATGACTTTTTTTTTTGAGACGCTCGTTCTGTTGCTAGGCTGGAGTGCAATGGTGCAATCTTGGCTCACTGCAACCTCTGCCTCCCAGGTTCAAGTGATTCTCCTGCCTCAGTCTCCCGAGTAGCTGAGACTACAGGTGCCCAGCAATTTTTTGTATTTTAGGTAGAGACGGGATTTCACCATGTTGGCCAGGCTGGTCTCAATCTCTTGACCTCGTGATCCACCCGCCTTGACCTCCCCAAAGTGCTGGGATTATGGGCCTGAACCACCGCGCCCGGCATATTATTGGACCTTTAAACTCACTATTGAAGCGTTTCTGAGAACAGATAATGAAGAAGGAATTGAAATAATTGTCTATTTGTAAATCCTCATCATTTTCCCTTGACTTTTTCTCACTTCTTCTATTGCCACTATAATGTTCTTTTCACAGAACTAGGCATGATTGAGGGACATTGGAAAAGGGAATAATGAAAGGAAAGGAAGTGGTATTTCACTAAATACAAAGGTGGGACAAAGTACATGTTTAAAGTTGTAGTGGGATGGAGGATGCCCTGAATTAAGTTTGTTAAAATAGTCAGTAAATTCCAATCTATTAAGCAACCATGAGAATTGAATACCATTTTTCATGAGACCTTACTAATTGGATTTTTAGAAAGTATGGTTTCTAAATATTTATATATTCATTCATTAATTCAACAAATTATTTGTTCACTTAATCTTTATTTAGATCAATTGTAGGTCAGATTTTTTAAGATACTGGAAACAGAATGATAAAGCCATAGTGCCACAGGAAACTAATATTTTAGTGAAAGCTTCTAAAAATAAAAATATAATAAATAAGTAAACAAATATATAACATAATGATGGCTACATGTAGCCATCATTAAGTGAAAGTAATTGTTTCTTCATATGTACAAAAATTAATTTGGAAAAGCAAATGTTTTCAGGAAGACACTATTTTCAGTATCACCAAAAATATTAAATAACTTAGAATAACCTAAAATTATACAACACTCTTAAAAAAAAAACCTAATTAAGTGGGGAGATAGAACTTGCTCATGAATTGGAAATTTATTATTTTAAACATGTAAATTTATTCCATATTACTTTAGGATACAATGCAAAAGCAATCAACATTTCAAAGAATAATTAAAATTTTCCAAGCTAATTGCAGCATTCACAGGAAGTACAATAACCATAAATAGTTAATACCTTTTTAAAGAAAGAAATGAGTGAAATATACAAATTTGTAGTAAAATTATAGCTGTTAAAATACACTGTTTGAAAATAAGTGAATAAACCAAAGTAACAGAACAGAGAGCTCATAAACAAATTCAAACACATTGTTGCTTGATTTATGATCAGTTTAGCTCTGCATAGCAATGGGAAAAAGCAGAATATTTCAATAACTCATTCTTTGACAACAGATTACTCAGAAAAAAATGAAACTACCTCTAGCTCACACTGTACAGAAAAATATAATTTCAGGTGGATTATACATCATCCATGTACATGGTATATCTACTCATTATTTATTTTGTAAATAATTTTCACATTGATATTCCATTTAATGATGTATTTAATGATATACTTTAATTGTTGATGTTTAAAACTTTATTAGTGTTTATTTTACTCATTTTTTGCTTTTTTGTTTTCATATTTAGCAAGCATTAATTTTTTTTCTCTCTTCATCGCATCGCTAACCTATTGTTTTGTTTTCTTTTCATTTTGGCTTACCCCCCGCCCCCCATGCTTTTTGTTTTTTAATCTCTATAGCCTCCCGCTAGACTCTGATTTTCCTCTGAAGAACCAGCTCGTTTACAGGTGATTTGATGTTGTCTGCCCTCGATGGTAAGGATGGGGATAATGAAAATAGAGTCAGCTGGACTTGCCTTTCTCCTACTCATATAGACGAATATTTCAGGGAAAAGTTAATTACAGATGGTTTGGACCTCCTTTCTGGGCAGAGGAGATCAACAGCAGCCTCTGGTTTAACTGTTGCTGGTTCCAATATTTTGAATAACTAGAGACGGCTTTATTCTAAAATGAATACAACTCTAATTGCTTCTGCATGGACTAAACCCTGGTAGTCCTAAGACTGCAGTCTTCATTGCTGCTTACAGTTTTTTCTTCTGTATCATGGCCATAATGATATTTAGCTTATGTTTTTTGGTATCAACATCTCTCTCTCTCTCTCTCTCTCTGTATACATTACTGTTGTTCTCTTGGGAGGCTGAGGCAGGAGAATCGCTTGAACTCGGGGGGTGGACGTTACGGTGAGCCGAGATCGCGCCATTGCACTCCAGCCTGGGCAAAAAGAGTGAAACTCCGTTTTTTAAAAAATTACTTTTGTTCTTCTATGAAAAAGCTAGTATCAATTTCTCCTTTAGCTTAAAACTACAGGTTTTTTTCTGTTGATGATGACATCTTTCAGAAACCTCAGCATTAAATAGTAGTGTATCAATTATGTTTATGATAGGATTTGACTTAGAATTGATATTGCATAAAAATACAGATAATCAATTTTTTTCCAGTAATAATTTGGATAATTAAATAAATAAAGCTCATCTTTCCTAAATATTATCTATGGATATAATTAACAATTTAAAATGGACTAGGTTATATATTTTGTGGCAAGGCATTTAATAACAAGTAATTTGAAATTTGAATCGTTGCCATTATACTTTATTATTTTCATTCTAAAATAACAGTCTAACCTTTTTAGCTTAATATTTATTATCTTGCCAGAAGTTTTCAATTTTTGGACTCATAAAGTTGATATAGCAGAGAACCGGACTTAAGCTAATATAGTCATTATCTATTTAGAAATTCCAAGTATAGCGTATGCATGCTTTCCTTCCTAAAATCATTTACCATTTCAAGTAGAGCATTTATTTCATTCTTTATTTTCTAGGACTTCATTATCTATGTTAAGCCTGACATTTTCCAGATTGAAGATACTAAATTTGTCTTTTTTTACCATCTGTGTTAATTCTTATGCTATAACCATCACTTATCACTTTGCCCTAATTAAATCCAACTGTACATATCATATCATTAAACACCCTAATAATGCCTTCTCACAATCTTTCCTCCCTCCTTGACAAAACCAACTTGTATCTATCCTGAAAGTGACTCTAGCTCAATGTCTCCAAGATAGATGAGCACATGTAAAAAGGGAGCTCCCTCCAAAAGGACCTTTTTACTTATCACTTTATTTGAGTCTTTCCATTTTTATCCATTGTGAAAAGTTTTAATTTTGCATTTCCTTCTCCTGTGCTTCTAATGAAAGGCATTACAGCTGTAATAATCTTCAACTTTTCCTTCTTTGTGGCTTGTTATCAGTGTACTCCTGAGTCATCTTTCATATATTTTACTTGGCTGTTATTGTTGCTGTCGTTAGTATACCATCTACATAACTCATATGTCCAAAAGGCAGGGTGCCTTATTTTTAATTTTATATGTATTAGTTTATTTTATTATATTTCCATGAGAAGTGTAACTCACCTGTGAAGTGAGTGTATATTGTCTATGTTTACTATGTTTTCTGGACATTTAACTCTCTTTAAATCAGAAGCAATATTAATCCTGCTCTAGTACCTCTAAATCCTTGCTATTCAAACATATTACTGCTGACTGCCTGCTCTGATGTGCAAAGAATGATTCTTATATCACCAGATACTCAAATAAACAACTCCACTGATTGTTTGTGTAGGGTTAAAAACTCCCCTCCGTCAGGTGAAGCATTTTTGGAACTGTAGCATTGTTTATAGTTTTCGTTTTTACATTGACAAAGCAAGCTTGCAACTAAATCGAATGTGACTCTACTTGTCCAGCACAGACAAATGAGGGTTCAACACAAACATTTTTTGTTTTGGTTTAGTCTTAATGAATTTTACTTCTTTTTTGCTCAAAAATAGTACTTTTTTTGGATTTACAAAGATATTGTACAGTGAAAGTTACCATAAATCCCCTAATGTCCCTTCTTTCAGTTTCCACTTTTGTTAACATCCTGCATTGTTGTGATACATTTGTCATAATTGATGAACTAATATTGATATATTATTATTAACTAAAGCCAATAGATTACATTAGGGCTCACCCTATGTGCTGTATTAGGTTGGTGCAAACGTTATTGCATTTTTTGCTGTTAAAAGTAATGGCAAAAACTGCAATTACTTCTGCACCAGCCTCATACATTTGATGGATTTTGATAAATGTATAATTACATGTATCTACCATTATACTATCATACAGAATGGTTTCACTACCTTAATAATTTGCCCTGTTTCACTTATTTATCTCTTCCTTGGGAGCCTTGGAAACATCTAATTTTTTTTTCTGTCTCTAGAGTTTTGTCTTTGCCAGAATGTCATATTGTTAGAATTATATAGTATATACAATTTCAAACGCATTCTCTCACTTCGCAATATGCATGTAAGTTTCCTTCATGTTTTTTTCATGGCTTTCTATTTAATTTACTTTTCTACTCCATTGTACTCCAAATTACCATAGTTTGTTTATTCATTCACATATAGAAGGACATCTTGGTTGCTTCCAGGTGTTGGCAATTATGAATAAAGATGCTGTAAACATTTCTGTGTAAGTTAATTTGTAGTCATAAGGTTTAATTCTTCGGGTAAATATCCAGGAGCACCACTGGTGGGTCATATGATAAGAGTGTATTTAGTTTTGTAAGAAAGTGCCAAACTGTCTTCCAAAGTGGCTGTACCATTTTCCATTTCCATCAAGAAAGAATGTGAGCCCCTGTTGCTCCACATCTTCACCAATATTTGATATTAGTATTTTGAATTTTAATCATCCTAATGGTGCATAGTAGTATCTCATTGTTGTTCTTATTTGCAATTCTCTAATGACATATGATGTGAGAATTCTTATATACTTATTTGCCGACTGCTTATCAGTTTTGTGAGTTTTCTGTTCATAGATTTTGCCTGTTTTTTGTTATAAAAGGCATCTCTTCGTGAAAGAAAAATCTGCTCTTAAGCTCTTGCCCTATAAAACTTCCTGTGCCCCCACCACTGATTCTTCTATATTTTAAGTCTTTTTTTGGAACCTTTTGAATAAAATATTCCTTCTTATAATATTCCTCTAAATTTGTAACCTATACATATTCATTTTTAAAAACCATATACAATTTTATGTATACCTTATTCATGTAATGTTAACTACATATTGCTACATATTTTATTAAATAGCAGAAAACTCTATTTTTAAAAACTATTTTGTCTGTAATGGCCACTTCGACCATTTGGTTTTATTCCATTTTGTTTCATGAGGTATAATATGCATATAAGAATATTAATCTTTTTATTGCATATATTTACAAGTTTGGAAAAATCCATGCAGACATGTAATCAGACCTCAATCAAGATACAGAATAGTTCCAATACTGGGCAAGATTTCCCTGTCCTGTTGTAGTCAAACCCTCTCCCCACTACCAGCTTGATTTTGTGATACATTTGCTATTTTTAGATACTAGAGTTTTGTTGTTTTTAGAACAACATATATGTAAAATCATCCAATATGTAGCCTTTTAGACCTGCTTATTTCACATAAAATAATGTGTTTCAGAGTCATCTGTTTTGGTATGTGTATCTGCTGTGTGTTTTGTTTAGTTTCTATTAGATCAATTTATTTCATCTGTTTATCCATTCCCCAGTTGAGGGACATTAAAATTGCTTCTGATTTTTGGCAATGAAAGTCTAAAACTGCTGAAAACATGTAGATGTAGGTTTTTGTGTAAATATAAGTTTTTAGTTCACTTTGGTAAATGACTAAGAGTAGTGTGTTGGTCCATTTTGCATTGCTGCAAAGGAATACCTGAGGCTAGGTAATTTATGAAGAAAAGAGGTTTATTTGATTCACACATCTGCAGATGGTATACGAAGTATAGTGCCGTCATCTGCTTCTAGTGAGGGCCGCAGAAATCTTTTACTGATGGCAGAAAGCAATGGGAGCCACTGAGTTACGTGGAGTGAGAGGGAGAAAGAGAAAGGACGGGTGCCATGCACGTTTAAACAACCAGCTCATGTTTGAGTTAACATACCAAGAACTCATTACCACAGGGAGTTCACCAAACCATTCACGAAGGATAAACTTCCACGACCCGAATACCTCTCATTAGGTCTCACTTCCAACATGAGGGGTCACATTTCAACAGGAGATTTGGTGGGGACAAAAATCCAAACTAAATCAAGTAGGATACCTGGTTCAGGTAATAAAAGTGTATGTTTAATACAAGTTTATTAAAAAACTGCCAAATTGGTTTTTAAAGTGACAGTCATTTTGCATTGCTTTCTACTAATTCTGAGAGTATTAGTTCTCTAAACGCTTACTAGCACTTGGTATTACCACTTTAATTATTTTTACTTTTAAAATTATAGCTATTCTGAAATGTTATGAAATAGGATCTAATTGTGGTTTTATTTTATTTTTAATATACCTTAAGTTCTGGGATACATGTGCAGAACATGCAGGTTTGTCACATAGGTATACACGTGCCATGGTGGTTTGCTGCACTCATCAACCCGTCATCTACATAAGCTGTTTCCCCTAATGCTATCCCTCCCCTAATGCTATCCCTCCCCTAGCCTCCCACCCCTTGACAGGCCCTGGTGTGTGATATTTCCCTCTCTGTGTCCATGTGTTCTCATTGTTCAACTCCCACTTATGAGTGAGAACATGCGGTGTTTGGTTTTGTGTTCCTGCGTTAGTTTGCTGAGAATTACAATTTTCAGCTTCATCCATGTCCCTGCAAAAGACATGAACTCTTCCATTTTTAAGGCTGCATAGTATTCCATGGTGTATATGTACCACATTTTCTTCATCCAGTCTATCTCTGATGGATATTTGGGTTGGTTCCAAGTCTTTGCAATTGTGAATAGTGCTGCAATAAACATACATGTGCATGTGTCTTTATAGTAGAATGATTTATAATCCTGTGGGTCTATACTCAGTAATGGGATTGTTGAGTCAACTGGTATTTCTGGTTCTAGATCCTTGAGGAATCGCCACACCCCTCGTCCACAATGGTTGAACTAATTTACACTCCCACCAACAGTGTAAAAGCATTCCTATTTCTCCACATCCTCTCCATCATCTGTTGTTTCCAGACTTTTTAATGATAGCCATTCTAACTGGCGTGAGATGGTATCTCATAGTGGTTTTGATTTGCATTTCTTAATGACTAATGATGATGAACTTTTTTTCTTATGTTTGTTGGCCACATAAATGTTTTCTTTTGAGAAGTGTCTGTTCATATCCTTTGCCCACTTTTTGATTGTGGGGTTGTTTTTTCTTGTAAATTTCTTTAAGTCCCTTGTAGATTCTGGATATTAGCCCTTTGTCAGATTGATAGCTTGCAAAATTTTTTTCCCATTCTGTAAGTTGCCTGTTCACTGTGATGATAGTTTCTTTTGCTGTACAGAAGCTCGTTAGTTTAATTAGATCCCATTTGTCAATTTTGGCTTTTGTTGCCACTGCTTTTGGTGTTTTAGTCAGGAAGTCTTTGCCCATGCCTATGTCCTGAATGGTATTGCCTAGGATTTGTTCTATGGTTTTCATGATTTTAGGTCTTATATTTAAGTCTTTAATCCATTTTGAGTTAATTTTTGTATAACGTGTAAGGAAGGGTTCCAGTTTCAGTTTACTGCAGAGTTTTACATATGAATGCTATTTGTTTAATAAATACAGGATCTTTCAGTTATCAATTGTTCTTGAGTGAACTTTGGCAATTTGTGTCTTTCAAGGCATTTGTCTATTTCTCATAAGCTGTCAATTCATAGGCATATAACTGCTCATAAAGTATTTTAATTTTATTATTTAATCTAGAAAGTATGCAAGAATAATTCATATTCTGTGCTATTATTTATACTTGAAAGCTCCTTCGCTGTTAACTTGGGCAGTCTGGCTGGAAGTTTCTCAATTTTATTTATCTTATCAGAGATCCAGCGTTTGGTTTCATTGATCTTTTGTACATTTTTAATCTATGCTCAGTTTTGTTGATTTCTGCCATATTCCCTCTTTTTCTACTTGCATAGAACCTTTCTATTTTTTTTCTAATTTCTTATGCTAGAACATTAGATAGTCATGGGAGTTTTTTTTCAAATATAAGTATTGAATGTTACAGTTTCCCTCCAAACAGTGTTTTAGCTACATCTCACACATTTTAGTATATTGTGTTTATATTTTTATTTGATATGAAATACTTTTTCATTTTCTTTCTGAGCTCTTATTTAACCCATGGATTATTTACAATTATGTTGTTTAATATTCAAATATGATTTTACTCTGATAATTTTAAAATCTATTTTGAGTTTTTGTATAATTCAGTAACATACATTCCATGTTTTAAATTTTTTAAATTTCTTATATCTCATTGTCCAGATATGATCCATATTTGTGACTGTCCCATGTGCACTTCAAAACAATGGCTATTACGCTTTTGTCAGGCAGACTATTCTGATGTATTTAAGTCAAGAATAATTGGAAGTGTCATTTAGATCTTTTATATCTAAATGGAGTTTTCTATCTAACTTTCTATCAATTACTGTGAAGAGAGTGTTAAAGTTTCCGATATTATTTTAATGTTGTATGTTTCTCCTTTATGTTTTGTCTGCTTTTGCTTTATGATGTATTATAACATCAGTTTTTAGGGATATTTTCACTTAGGATTTTTTGTCTTCTTGGGAAATTAATGCCATTCAATTATGTATAGAACTTCTTTATATTCAGTTTTAATCTTTATTTTGAACTCACTTTGTTTGTTATTAATGTAATCACTTCAACATTCTCTTGATTATCATTGTATAATATACATTTGCTTTTTTCTTTTTCTTATTTTTTTTAAAGACAGGGTCTTATTCTGTCACCCAGGATGTATTACATCGGGGTAGTTGTGATCATGGCTCATTGCAACCTCAACCTCCTACGTGCAAGTGGTCCTCCCACTTTATCCTCCCTAGTCACTGGGACAACAGGTGCACATCACCACACCTGGCTATTTTATTTTTATTTTTTATTTTTTTGAAGAAGCAAAGTTTCACCACGTTGCCCATGCTGGTCTTCAATTCCTGACACAAGTGATCTGTTCACTTTGTCCTCTCAAAATGCTGGGATGAGCTACATTTTTCTATTGTTTTACTTCATATATCTGCATTTATATATTAAAATTGGGTTCTTAGTGGACAGGAAATGGACTACTAATTTTATAAAACCTGAAAATTTCAGCCATTTCTTTGTGGTGTAGTAATTAGACCACTTACATTCAAGGTAACTATATGTTTGAAAGTAAATATGTCATATAATTATTTGTTTTCTATTTTCCCATCTGAATTTTTTCCTTTTACTTTGCAATTTCTGATTTCTCATGGCCCTTATTAGTGTTTTAGCAATAACTCTTACTCATATTGTGTTAATAATCTTTCTATGATTTAAAATATATGTATATACATAACCACATTGTACATATAAAAAACATTATTTCACTTTTTAAATAATGTGAGAAACTTACAACTTATAATAACGTTATAAATAATAGTTACTTTTTACATTTGCTTGCACGTTTACCTTTCCAGTGCTTTTCACATTTTGGTATAGATATCAGCTTCCTACTTGGTCTTATTTTTACTGTCATGAAAATTTGATTCAACATTTCTTGGGTAAAGTTCTGGTGATAGATTTTGTCAGCATTATTTTTCTATGAGAATATTTTTATTTTGGCTTCATTTTGAGATAACATTTCTACTGGGTAAAAAATAGTTTACCAGTTTTCTCATTTGAATAATTGAAATGCACTTATTATTCTACCTTAACAGATTTCTCATTTGAGTAATTTAAATATATCTATTATTTTCTAACTTTACGGTATTTGGCAAGAAGTATATTGATTTTCTTATATTTGCTATTTTCTGCAAATATAAGTATTTGCTGGTTTATTTTTATTTTTGTCTGTTTTCAGATTTTTTTTTATTGTGATTAAGCTAAACTTCCAGTTCCAAAACAGTGACACAGAAGCAAACTGGATTCATTCCTCTACCAGAAAACTATAGATATAGGTTTTGTATATCTATATCTATATCTACATCTATAGATATCTATCTATACCTATATAACGTAAAAGTTATATATAGATATAAGCATATGTGTGTATATATAAATATATGTGTGTCATTATATGTGTGTGCGTGTTTGTGTATATATATATGCCAAGACTGTCACCAGCAATATCCCAGAACTGAAATGTGAGGAGCAGATAATTCCCAGGGCCACAGAGAAATGTAACAACTCCAAGCAGACAGTAAGCATCTGGACTTTCATATATATGATATCCTGCCCTAATCTGACTCACATCAAGCGTGCATAAAATTTCTCCCCAACTCAAGGTTTTTGTACTATAAAAAAATGGGATTGACACCTTCCCTATCATCTTGGGGTTTCTGGTAGGAAACCTATCCCTGACTCAACACACAGAAAGCTTTGGGAGTGCCTGAAATGGGAGCTGTCTCTGTGCATAGACAGAGAAAATCTAGAAGCTGGACTACTATCTGAAACACAGAAAACCCAGCTCTATAACTCAGCCAAAGAGAATGACAAATCAGTGTGAATATTAAGCAGCACTTGTAAACTGTTTGTTTCACAGGTATCCTCAGTACAGACCCCTAGACAGCCTTTCTACACTACTGGGATATCCACTTTGGGACCTCCCCCATACGAAAATAGTGGCACTCAATAGAACTGATACAAGCCTGGGCTCAAGAAGCCATTTAGTGGCAAAAAAGAAGAGAGAAATCTAGCAGAAGAAAATGAGAAGAAAGAAAAAAGAGAGGAAGAAAGAAAGAAAAAGAAGGAAAGACAGAAAAGAAAGTCAATTACAAAGAATTTCTAAGAAATATATTCAATAAAATCAAATAAGCCAGAAGAGAAGACTGAAATAAATAAGTAATACAAAAATAAATAGGTATAGATGTACATCCACAAGAAACAACAACAAACAGGGAACTATGGGCTCCCCAAACAGACAAAGCAAGGAACCTCCATCAAAACCTAATGAGGCTGCAATATTTGAACCCTCTGACTAATAATTCAAAATAGCAGTTTTTGATTGGAAAAAAATAGCACAGAAAGGCAATTAAAAATTTGTCAGACAAATTTAACAGAAATATTGAAATGATTCTTAAAAATCAAACAGAAAGCTTTAAACTAAGAAATAAATTTGCTGAATTTGAAAATTCCTTGGAGACTCCCAACATCACAATAAATCAAGCAGATGAATGAATCAGTGAGCTTGAAGTCTAGTTATTGGAAAATATACAGTTGGGGGGAAAATAAAAAAGAAGCAAAAGGAATCAAAATTGCTTACAAAATGTAGAAAATTATATCAAAAGACTAAATTTAAAAATTATTGGCGTCAAGAAGGAGTTGAGATAGAGAGAGGATGGAAAGTTTATTCAAAGAAGTAATGACAGAAAACTTTCAAGTGCTTGAGCAAAAGATTAATATCCAGATACAGGAAGGTCAGGAAAAAAAAATACTAGATCACAAAAAGGCTATGACAAGGCAAAAAATACTCAAATCAGAAAGATCAAGAATAAAGAGACAATGCTAATAAAATAAGAGAAAAGAAGCAAATAACATAATGGAGCTCTAATGCTTCTGGAAAAAGATTTCTCAGTGAAAAATCAAACAGGCCAGGAGGAGGTGGGACAATGTTTTCTAAGTGCTGAAAGAAAAGAAACTGTTATCCAAGAATACTGCATCCAGCAGAGTGACACTCAAAATATGAAAAAGAGATAAAGTCTTCCCAAGATAAACAAGAGCTGAGAGATTACACCACCACCAGATCCATCTTACAAGAAATGCTTAGTGGAGTTTTTCAGTTTGGAAGAATAAAACACTAATGTATAAGCAAACAAACACAAAAAATTGAAGATATAAAACCTAATAGAAATATGAAGTACACAGGGACATCCATTATACACTACTACTATAATTGTGGTGTGCAATCGACTTACAACTTTAGTATGAAGCCCAAAAGACAAACCTATCATAAACATTAATAGCTATAGAATTTGTTTAGTAATAAGCAGTAAGAAAATGTGTAAATTGAGACAAAATAAAGTCAAAATGTAGAACAGATGAAGTTGAAGTGTAGACTTCGTTGTTTTCATATGTTTGTTTTTAATCTTTTCTTTCTAATATGTTAATTTGTCATCTTTGTGATATAACTTTATTTTTATAAGATGTTTTTTGTAAGCCTCATGGACATCACAATGGATAACCTTACAGTAGATTCACTGAAAGAAATGAGAAAATTAAAACCTACTGCTATAGAAAATCACCTAACAACAAAGAAAGTTACTAAGAGAGAAAGAATAAGAGAACTTAAAAAATGAGAAAACAGGCAAGATGATGGCAATATTAAGTACTTATTTGTCAGTAACAATGAATGTAAATTGACTCAATTCTCTCATTAAAAGGCATGGTGTGGCTGAATGAATTGATAAAAAAACAAGATCCAGCTATGTATTACCTACAACAAATCCACTTCACCAATAAAAACCCACATAGACTGAAAGTGAGGGAATGGAAAAGATATTCCATGCAACAGGAACATAAAAAAGAGACTGGGTAGCTACGATTATATCAGCTAAAGTAGACTACAAATGAATGACTGTTGAAAGACACAAGGGTATTAAATAATGATTAAGGGGTCAATTCATCAAGAAAAAAATAACAGTTATAAACACTTACATACACGTCACCAGAGTTCCCAAGTACATAAAGCAAATATTAATAAATGTAAAAAGAGAGATAAACTACAATACAGTAATAGTATGGAAATTCAACACCCATTTCTCAGTAATGGACAGATTATGCAGGAGCAAAATCAACAAAGACAAATTGGAGTTCAGCTACTCACTATACCAAACAAGCATAACTGTCATTTATAGAACATTTCATCGAGTGCTGGAGAATACACATTCTTTTCACCAGCACTTGAAACACTCCCTGAAATAGACACTATCTTAGGCCACACAACAAATCTCAACTAATTAAAAAACGTAGAGATCAAATCAAATATCCATTGTGGTCTTTATTGACCACAATGTAATAAAATAAAAATCAATAAGAAAGGGAGG
Source organism: Theropithecus gelada (assembly GCF_003255815.1). NCBI lineage: Eukaryota > Metazoa > Chordata > Mammalia > Primates > Cercopithecidae > Theropithecus > Theropithecus gelada. The sequence goes on along the minus strand of NC_037669.1, from coordinate 8,688,070 downwards.
CTATAAAGAGACACCGACACACGGACATTAAACAACACATTCCTGAATAACCAATGGGTCAATAAAAATATTAAGAAGAAAATTAAACAAACCCTTGAAACAAATGAAAATGCAAATACAACATACCAAAATCAATGAAACAGAACTGAAGCATTACTAAGAGAAGTTTACAGCAATAAATGTTTATTTAGAAACAATAGGAAGACTTTAAATAAACCACCTAGTAAAGATCATCAAAGAACTAAAAAAGAAAGGCGGGGTGTGGTGGCTCATGCTTGTAATCTCAGCAGTTTAGGAGGCCAAGGCGGGCAGAGCACTTGAGGTCCGGGGTTCGAGGCCAGCCTGGCCAACATGGCAAAACACTGTCCCTACTAAAAATACAAAAGTTAGCCAGCATGGTGGTGCCCACCTGTAATCTCAGCTACCTCGGAGACTGAGGCAGGATAATTGCTTGAACCCAGGAGGCTGAAGTTGCAGTGAGCCGAGATAATGCCACTGAAATCCAGTCTGGGCAACAGAGCAAGGCTCAGTCTCAAAAAAAAAAAAAAAAGGGGGGGCGGGCAGGGGACTAGAAAATGGAAAACAAACCAAACTCTAAATTAGCATAAGGACAATTTTTTTAAAGGAGCAGAAATAAATGAAATTGAGACTAAAACAACAATATTGAAGATAGACAAAAATAAAAGTTGTAAAAGGCAATAAAATTGACAAACCTTATCTAGAATACACAGAGAATTCACCAATAAACAAAATCAGATACAAAATAAGAGATTTGATAACAGATCATGGAAATAAAAAGAATCCTTAGAGACTATTATGAATAACTAACTATACACCAACAAATTAGAAAACCTAAAATCAATGAATAAATAAATGCCTGGGCACACAACCTACCAAAATTGAAACTTAAAGAAATAGAAAACCTCAATTAAACCTAAGGTATAGCAAGACGAAAGCCTAAGAAAGTCTCCCATGAAAGAAAAGCCCAAAGCTTAATCGCTTCAATCTTTAATTCTACCAAACATTTAAAGAATAATTAATACAAATTCTGGTTAATATTTTCAAAACTATTGAAGAGAAAGAAATACGTTCATACTCATTCTACAGGGCCAATATTACTGTGATATTAAAACCAGAGATGGGTACAAGAAAAAAAAGAAAACTATAGGCCAATATCACTGATGGACACATGCTGAGTCCATCGCACAGACCCTGGCAGACCGATGGATGAAATAAGTATGTAGACACAGGCATTTTTACCTGATAGCATGGCTAGGGGACTGTACTGCTTAGCACCTCCAACGAGAGTGCAGCCTCGCTGATGACGAGAGTGCAGCCCCAATAAGTCAGAGCCATTTGTATTTATTTAGTACAGATTTAATGAAAAAGACCTGGAGCGAACACAAGTTGTGGGTAATCAACATTGTTGACTCCCTGAGTAGAGAGCAATCCTGCGTGGGAATGATCAAAGGTTGGTTTCCAGAGATATAAGTAAACCAATTTATCTAGATAAGTTTCTTTACATTCCCTTGTTATCTACCCTTTGCTTTCTGCATCAGGGTAAGAGAATTAGCCATCTTCAGCTTAAATTATTTACTGAATCTTTTGTAAACCCTCCTGGCCTTCCAAGATGGTTTGCCTCTTTCCCTGTAATTCTTCTCACCACCCTGACCGATCTCCTACAGACACAGATCCAAAAATCCTCAACATAATACTAGCAAATTAAATTCAACAACAAACTGAAAACATCATTCACCATGATTAAATGAGATTCATTTCAGGGATGAAACACTGTTTTGACATATGCAAATTAATAAATGTGATACATTAAACTAACAGAACTAAGAACAAAAATCATATGATTTTATCAATAGATCCTTAACAGGCATTTAACAAAACTCAAGAACTGTTTAAGATTAAAAAAAAAAGTTGACAAACTAGGAATAGAAAGAACTAAACTTAAAGTAATGAAGGTCACTTATGATAAACCACAGTTAATATCATAATGAATCAGAAAAAAATTTGAAAGCCTTTCCTTTAAGATAAGGAGCAATACAAGGATGCCAACTTTCACCACTTTTTTTCAACGTAATACTGGTAGTGCTGGCCAGAGCAATTAGGGAGGAGAAATAAATAAAGAACATCGAAATTGGAAAGAAAGAAGTCAAATTGGCCTTATTCACAGACAATATAATCTTACAGTTAGGAAAACCTAAAGACTCCACCGAAAACACTTAGAAATGACAAACACATTTTGTAAAGTTGCAGGATACAAAATCAACATTCAAATATTAGTAGCATTTATATATATCAACAGTGAACAATATAAAAATGAAATTCAAAGTAATCCCATTAAAAATAGATACAAAGAATATAAAGTATCTAGAAATCAACCTAGCCAGAGAAATGATAGATCTATACAAAGAAAACTACAAAATGAAAGAAATTGAAGAAGACACACAAAAATTGAAAGTCCTTGCTCATACACTGGAAGATTTAATATACTTAAAATAACAATCTGACTTCATAGTAAATTACAGATTCAATGAAATTTCTACCAAAATATCAATGACATTCTTCATAGAAATAGAGAAAGAAATCCTATAATTTGTATGGAACCACAAACAATCCAAATAGCTGAAGCAATCCTGAGCAAAAAGAAAAAAAGTTTTAGAAATCACACAGCCTGACTTCAAAATATGCTGCAAAGCTATAGTTACCAAATCAAAATGGTATTGTCACCAAAACAGACACATAGACCAATTGAACATTATAGACAACCTACAGATAAGTCTATGCAGTTTTACACACCAACTAATTTTGACAAAGTTGCCAAGAACATACAATGGGAAAAGGGCAACATCTTTAGTAACTGGTATAAGAATATGTCTTTAGTAACTGGTGCTGGGAAAACTGGATAATCATATGCAAAATAGAGACTCTAGATCCATATCTCTCATATGCAAAAATTTAATGAAAATAGTTAAAGACTTATATCTAAGAGCTGAAATCATGAAACTCTTAGAAGAAAACTACCACAAATCGTTCCAAGACATTGATCTAGGCCAATTTTTTTTGTGTATAATCTCAAAATCACAGACAACAAAACCAAAAATAGATAAATGGGATTACATCAAGCTATAAAACTTCTGCACAGCAAAGCAAACAGTAACAAAGTGAAGAGACAACGAGACAACTGATGAATGAGAGAAAACCTTTGCAAACTAACTATTAAGGCATTAGTCATGAGAATATATAAAGGTTAAACAACAACTCAATAGTAATAAAACAATCAAATTGAAAATGAGCAAGATATTTGAATATACATTTCCCAAAAGAGAAAAAACAAATGGCCAACAGTTATATTTAAAAAGGCCATCACTAATTATCAGAGAAATGCAAATTGATGCCACAATGAGATGTTATTTCACCTGAGTTAAAATAGCTTTTATCAAAAAGATAAGGAGTAACAGATTCTGGCAGGGATGTGGGAAAAGGGGCAGCCTCATATACGGTTAGCGAGAATGTAAATTAGCACAGCCACTGTGGAAAACTCGGTGGAAGTTCCTCAAAAACTAAAAATAGAACTATCATATGACCCAACAACTCCACACTAGGTGTACAAGCAAAAGAAGGGAAATTCGTATATCAAAGAGATATAAGCACTCCCACCATTATAGTAGCATTATTCACAATAGCCAATATATGGAATCAGCCTAATGAATAGAAAAATAAAATGTGATACACACACACACACACACAATGGAATATTATTCATCATTAAAAAGAATGAAATCCTGTCATTTGGAGCCACACGGATGAGACAGCATGGATGGTGGCCATTATGTTAAGGGAAATAAGCCAAGTGCAGAATGGCAAATACTGCATGTACTAACTAATACGTGGGAGGTAAAAAAGTGAATCCTATGAAGATAAAGAGTAGATTACTGTTTACCAGAGCTTGGGAAGAGTAGGGGTAAGAATGGTTGAAGAGAATTTGATTAATAGGTACAAATATACAGTTTGATAGAACAAATAGGATCTAGTGTCTTATAGATAATTAGGGTGACTATAGTTTTCATTAATCTGTTGTATATTTCAAAATAGCTGGAAAATAATAATTAAAAATTCGTTGCAGTATGAAAAGAAATATTTAAGATGATGGGATTCCTAATTACACTGATTTGATCTTTACAAATTATAAGAATATATTAAAATATCATACATTCCCTGACAATATGTGTATCGATTATGTATCAATAAAAACAAATAAAGAAATATTTTCTTGTTGCACTGGTTTTCAGAATTTTGGCCATAACATGTCTTGGCATTTTGTCAGGTTTTTCTGCTTAATGTTCATTGACTTTCTTAGTCCTGTGAGTATATAATTATTATCAAATCTGAAAAATTTTATTAATTAATTCTTCCAAGTTTTTGCCATCTTTGTTTCTTTTGGGAGTGCAACTTGGTATATGTAGGGTCTTTTTCTCCAAGGTCATTGATGGTCCATTTATTTTTTCTTAATATATTTTCTGTCTTTATTTCATTTTGAATAACTCTGGCTTTGTCATCTGGTTTATCCATTTGTCTCCAATTTCTATTATGTTATTAATACAGTTGGTGCATTTTTTTCAGTTAAGATAATTATTTAATCTCTAGACTTCTCACTTAGGACTTTGTTGTAGTTTCTATGTATCTCATCAACATTTTAATGCAGTACTCTGATAGTATTTGTCATCTCCGTCATTTATAGGTCTGTTCACATTCATTAAAATTTCTCTAATTTGTTGTTATATGGTATTGCTCCTTTGCTTCCCTGGTAATTTTTCATTTAATGCTTAACAGTTTTGATTTTACATTGTTCCTTGCTGTCTTTTAAAAAATTCCCATGTATAATTTTGGACTTTTTTTGGTGCACATGACCCTTAGAATAAGCATATTTTTTCTGTGTTTGCCTTTAAGGTTTGTTAGAATACATCCAAGGAAACGTTTAGTCTAGGGCTAATTTCTCCCTATCACTAAAGTGTTAGCTCTTTGCATATTCTACCCAACCCTCTGTATTTTATGAGGCCTTCCTATTTAAACTGGTGAGGCCACAAGCTATTGTTGGCAGTTTAAGAACTCTGAATTGTTCTCCGTCTTCTTTATGGTAATTCTTTCCCTACATTCAGGAAGTTTTCTCTCACTGAGATCACTTAGCCAAGAACTTGATGAACTCTTGCATATATATTTGAGTTTTCTGTCTGTGCAGTTGCAACCTCTCTGGTACTCGGTCCACAAATTCTAGCCACCAAAGACTCCTCAAACTATGATCATTTTACTTCTTTTTAGTTTTTAAAAATTGACACATAGTAATTATACATATTAATAAAACACATAGTCATGTTTTTATACATACAATGTTTAATGATCAAATTAGTGTACCTAGCATATTCATCACTTCAAAATTTATTATTTCTTATATTAGGAACATTAAAAATACTTTCTTCTGTTTGAAAATATATAATAAATTATTGTTAACTATAATGTTCCTACAGTGCTGCAAAACACTAGAAATTATTTCTCCTATCTAGATGTAATTTTGTGCCCTTTAATCAATCTTTTCCTATCCTCTTTCCCCTCAGGCTCTAATAACCATTTTCTACTCCCTAATGCTACAAGATCATTTTTTTTCTTCCACATTAGAGTGAGAAAATGCAATATTTACTTTTCTGTTTGTAGCTTATTTCACTTAACATAATTTCCTCCAGACTCATCTCTATTGCTACAAATATCAGGATTTCTATTTTTTTATGGCTGAATAGTATTCCATTGTGTGTATACCACATTTTCTTTATCCATTTATCTGTTGATGGACACTTTAGATTGATTTCATATCTTGGCAATTGTGAATAGTGCTGTAATAATCATGGGGGGGAAGTATCACTTTGATATATCGATTTTCTGTTTCTTTGATATAGGCCCAGTAGTGGGATTGCTGAATCATATGGTAGGTCTATTTCTAGTATTTGGAGGAATTTCCATGTTGTCCTCCAAAATAACTTTACTAGTTTACATTTTCACTACAGAGTACAAATGTTCCCTTTTTCCTACACCCATACTAGTATTTGTTATTTTGGTGTTTCTGATATTTTTGATGACAGTCATTCTAATTAAGGTCACATAATATCCCATTATGGTTTAGATTTACATTGCTCTTATGAATAGTGATGTTGCACATTTTTTTCATATGTTTGTTGGACATTTTTATGCATTCCTTTGAGAAATGTCTCTAGATCATTTGCACATTTAAAAATAAGATTATTATTATTATTATTATTGCTATCATTTGAGATCCTTGCATATTCTAGACATTAATTTCCTGGGAGGTGAATAGTTTGCAAATACTTTCTCACATTGTGTAGGTTGTCTCTTTACTCTGTCGATTGTTTGCTCTGCAGAAGCACTTTAGTTTGACATAAACCATTTTTCTGGTTTTGCTTTTATTTCTTGTGCTTTTGAGATCTAAACCATGAAATTTTTTCTCACATAACTGTTCTGACGCACTCCCACTATATTTTCTTTTAGTGGTTTTATAGTTTTGAATCTTACATTGTGTCTTTAATCAAATTTGATTTTATTTTTGTATGTGGTGAAATACTGGTGTCTAGTTTCATAATTCTGCATATTGTTATCTAACTTTCCCTACATAATTTATTAAAGGGACCATATCTCTCCATTTTATGTTTTTAGTGTCCTTGTCAAAAATCTGTCTGCTGCAAATACATGGATTTATGTCTGTGTTTTATAGTCTGTTTCATTGGCCTATGTATCTGTTTTTATGTTAGTGCCATGCTGTTTTGGTTACTTTAGTTTTATAGCATATTTTGAAATCTCATAGTGTGATGGCTCCAGCTTTGTTCTTTTTGCTTATGATTGTTTTGGCTATTCCAGGTCTTTTGTAGTCTATATTAATTTTAGAATACATTTATTTCTATTTTTGTGAAGGCTGAGAATAGTATGTTTATAGAGATAGCATTGAGTCTGTAAAACACTTTGGGTACTATTGTCATTTTAACAATGTTAACTGTTTCAGACCATTAACATGTGGTGATGTTTTTCTTTTTTTTGAATCCGCTTGAATTTCTTGCATTACTATATTTTAGTTTGTTTGTAGAGATCTTTTACTACTTTAAATTTATTCCTAGGCTTTTTTTTTTAAGTTATTGCAAATGAGATTGCTTTATTAATTTGTTTTTTGGCTAGTTGATGGTATATGGAAACACTATTAATATTTGTAGGCCTTTTTTTATTCTGCAAATTAACTGAATTTGTTTATCAGTTCTAATAGTTTTTTGGTTGTGTCTTTAGGTTCTCCTATATATAAAATTATGCCGTCTGAAAACGAGGCTAATCTTACTGCTTTCTTTCCAACTTGAATGTCTTTTATTTATTTCTCCTGCCTAATTGCCTTGGCTAATACTTCCAGTACTACATTGAGTAAGAGTATTGAGACTGGGCATATTAGTCTTGTTCCAGTTCTTGGCAAAAAATTCCTTTCAGCCTTTCTCCATTTAGTATGATGTTAGCTGTGGGTTTATCATAAATGGATCTTATTGTGTTTAGTTAGGTTCCTTCTATATATAATTTGTTGAACACTTTTATCATAAAGTTTTATTGAATTTTATCAGATGCTTTTTTCTACTTCAACTTACGTGATCATATGTATTTCATACTTCATTCTATTGATCTGAGGTATTATGTTTATTGATTAGTGTTTGTTGGGCCATTCTTATACCCATTGGTTAATCCTTTTTAATGTGTTGTTCAATTTAATTTGCAATGTTTAAATCATTTTAAATGAGCTGTTAAATTTATTGTTTGTTTGAAAATTTTTTTCATCAATTTTTTTCAAAGATACTGAAATTAGATCCTGGGGTTTTCTCTTATGGGAGACTTTTTATTATTGCTTCAATTTCGTTACTTGTTATTTGTTTCTGAGATTTTTCTATTTTTTCATGGTTCACTCTTGCTAGGTTGTATGTGTCTAGGAACTTATTCATATTTTTTTTAGGTTTAAAAAAGTCTATCAAGGTTTTCAAAACTTTTTGATTTGTTCATCTTTTGTATTATCTTTCTCAATTTCATTGTTTTTTTCTCTGATCTTTACTATTTCTTCCCTTCTACTAATTTTGGGTTTGGTTTGCTGTTGTTTTCCTAGTTCCTTGAGGTATCGTATGCCATTAAGTTGATTATTTTAAGTCTTTCTATATTTTTATGTAGATATTTATAACCATAAAACTTTCTTTTCAAACTGCTTTTACTGTATTCCTCAGATTTTGATTTTTTTCATTTGAATTTGTCTGAAGAATATTTCAAATCTTAGCTTTTTGTTTTCATTGAACCATTCATTGTTCAGGAGAATGTTGTGTAATTTTTATGAATTTTCCATTTTCAACTTTCTTGTTATTGATTTTTCATTTCATTCCAATATGATTAGAAAAAAAACTTCATATATATTTTATCTTAAAAATTGTTAAGGATTACTTTGTTACACCATATGGTGTATCTTGGGGAACATTCCATGTGCTGTTGAGAAAAATTTGTATTCTGCTGTGGTTAGATGAAATATCTTGTACATATGTATTAGGTTCCTTTTGTCTAGAGTATAGTCTAAGACTGATAATTTATGTAATGATTACATCTGTCTGGATGTTCTCTACATTAAGTGGAGAGATGGTGTTCCCTACTATTATTTTATTGCAGTTAATCTCTCCATTTAGTTCAACTAATGTTTGTTTTACATATTTGGGTGCTCTTGTGTGAGATGCATATATATTTACAATTGTATTATCTTACGGTATTGACTGCTTAATCATTACGTAATGACCTTTTTATTGTTATTAAGATAAAGTCTATTTTATTTTATAATACATGTACTCCCACTCTTTTCATGTTTTCCATTTGTAAGAAACATCTTATATCTCTTCACTTACAGTCTGTGTCTGTCTTTATAGGTTATGTGAGTTCCTTTTAGACAGCATAGTTGGGCCTCTTTTTGTTTTTATTCAGTAAACCACTCTATGTCTTTCAGTTGAAGAATGTAATCCATTTGTACTTAGTGTAACTATTAATAGGCACCGATTTACTACTACCATAATGTTAATTGTTTTCTGACTGTTTTATCATCTTTTTTCCTTCCTTGTTCTTTTACTATCTTTCGTAGTGGCTAACTGATTTTCTATAGTGATGTGTTTCGATTCTGTGCTATTCATTTTTGGCTTATCCATTACAGATTTTTGGTTTGTAGTTACCATGAGGCTTACAAAAATTTTTATAATACATTATTTTAAAATGATAACATCTTTAATCACAACAAAAGGAAAACGATCAAAAACAAACTCTACACTTTAATACTACTTGTATCCACATTTTGACTTATAACTGTTTAAATTTTCATTTATTATATTTCCTATCTTTTAACCAATTGTTGGAGTTGTGGTTGATTTTAACAGTTTAGTATTTTAGTATCCATATTTAAGATATAAGTGGTTTAATTTCCCTAATTTCAGTATTAAATCATTCAGAATTTGTCTTTTGTTTATTTTGCCAGTAATTTTCATGCTTTGAAATATTTTCATGTAACACATTAGTGTATTTTTTTTACATTGATGTATTTCTTATAAAACAGGTATAATATTCTTGAATTCCCTCAGATTTTGTTTTCAAGGAAAGGCTATCTCTTAGTCATGCTCAAAGGACAGTTTTGCTAAGTATCACATTATGAATTGGCAGGGTTTTTTTCTTTATTCCTTTGAATATAACATCTCATTCTCTCCTGGCCTGCAGTGTTTTTACTGAAAAATCTGCCAAATGTCATGGTGGGATTCTGTTGAATGTAATATATTTCTATTCTTTTGCAGGTTTAAATATTCTTCTCTTGCCTTTGATTTTTGCTAATTTGATTGTGATGTGCCTTGGGAATTTCCTCTTTCAGTTGAGTTTTACTGGTGACTCCTGAGATTCCTGTACCTGAATGGTGTTGCCTTTCTCCATATTTGGAAAATTTTCAGACACCTTCTTTTTTTTTTCAAGACAGAGTCTCCCTCTGTCACACAAGCTGGAGTGCAGTGGTGTGATCTTGGCTCACTGCAACCTCTACCTCCTAGGCTCAAGTGATTCTCCTGCCTCAGCCTCCCAAGTAGCTGGGATTACAGGCATCTGCCACCACATCTGGATAATTTTTGTATTCTTAGTAGAGATGGGTTTTCACCATGTTGGCCAGGCTGGTCACAAACTGCTAACCTCAAGTAATCCACCTGCTTTGGCCTCCCAAAGTGCTGGGATTACAAGCACAAGCCACTGCACCCGGCCATGACTCTTTCTTTTTTCCTTCTCTTTCTTTCTTTCATTTTTCCTTCTCTTTCTTTCTTTCTTTCTTTCTTTCTTTCTTTCTTTCTTTCTTTCTTTCTTTCTTTCTTTCTTTCTTTCTTTCTTTCTTTCTTTCCTTCTTTCTTTCTTTCTCTCTCTCTCTCTTTCTTTCCTTCCTTCCTTCCTTCCTTCCTTCGGTCCGTCCGTCTTGTTCTCATTGCCCAGGCTGGAGTGCAATGGCATAATTTCACCTGACTCAAACCTCTGCCTCCTGCGTTCAAGTGATTCTCCTGCCTCAACCTCCTGAGTAGATGGGATTCCATGCACCTGCCACCCTGGCCAGCTAATTTTTGTATGTTTAGTAGCGATGGGGTTTCACCATGTTGGCCAGGCTGGTCTCTAGCTTCTGACCTCAGGTAATCCACCCTCCTTGGTCTGACGAAGAGCTAGGATTACAGGCATGAGCCACCACACCCAACTGACACTGTTTTTTTAAGTATGCTTTCTATGCCTTCCTCACTTTTTTTCTTCCTTTTTATCTTTATTCCTCTGACTAAGTAATTTTATATGTGTTGTTTTCAAGGTCATTAATTCTTTCCTGTTTTCTCATGTCTTCTGTTAAAGTTTTCTAATGCATTTTCCAGTTCAGTTATCATATTCTTTATTTAATGGATTTGATTAATTTTTTTCTGTTTCTTTGTTAAAGTTCTAATTTGTTCATGGGTTATTTTCCAACTTTACTTTTTTCTATTCATATTTTCTTGTGATTACTTGAACTTTCTTAAGAGGATAATTCTTCAATCTCTGATATTTCATAAATGTTAATTTTGTGGGGGTCCATTAATGGAGACTAATTGTTGTCATTTTTTTGTGTGTGTGGTATTTTATTTCTTTGAGTTTTCACAGTCTTTGCATCTTTATGTGGATGCCTATGCCTTTAAGGAGACAGCGAACTCTTCCAGTTTTTGTAAGTCTTCTTTAGTCATGTTAGATCTCTACTGCTAGGTATGGAAACTTAAAGGCTTGCCTGTTCTTTCTTCCCAATCTAGAGAGAATTTACAGCGAGCACCAGAAGTAAAAGGCTGCACTGAAACGAACTGATTTCTCTGCCCTTGTTTCCCAATCAGTGGCCTACCTATAGTGAATATCAAAATCTTAAAAACTGCTCTGCAACTAATTTGTTGCCCTCCCATAGGTTCTTGGTTTAAGAAAGACTCATAGGAAACACCAGGAGTAAACTGCTGCCCTGGCACTATATTGCTGTCCTCCCATTGTTTGCCACTCTCAGGAGGACTTTAGCAGACACTGGACCTTAATTCTGACCTTTTGGTTGTTTCTGGGCCAGAATAATTCTCCACAAAATGTCTGTGAAAAATCCAGCCAGGGATTTGGACCTTCTCATTGGCTGCATTCCCTGAAGTATTATTATGACCAGACTGTCTATTGATTGTGATGTCCTCACAAATTAGATGTCAGAGTAGCCACCATAATTTACACATCAGTCACTGCAATCCAGTGCTACAACATTTATCTCTGATTCACCCTAGGTGGTTCAGCACTGCTGGCACTCCCAAAGGTTCCTGTGGAATGGGACAAGACAGAATTTCCCACAAAGATTTTCAAACTGATGGGTAGACTGAATATCAAGCTCCAATTCCCTCTTCTTACCTGGGTGCCACGTATAGAGAAAAAAATCTCTGTGAGTTCCCTGATAGCAGTTTGGGGAAGGACATGGTGCAGTCTGGAATGACCATTTTTCCTATTAGATTATACATCTCTCAATTCTGTTCACCCAGGGGATTTCTTAACTCTATACTGAATTCTGATTAATGCAAGGTAGTATTTTTGTCTTTAAATAGTTTCTAGTTTCCGTGTGTGTGTGAGAGAGAAGGATGATGCCAACAGACCTAATCCATTATCTTGCTGACATCACTTTTCAATACTGTCTTGATTAGTATAACTTTGTAATATAGTGTGACAGCAGAAAGTGTAGTTTCTCCATATTTGTTTTTTCTTTATCAAGATGGATTTAGCTATTCAGGGTCTTTTGTGGTTCTATGTAAGTTTGGGAATGTTTTTTTCTAAATCTGTGAAGAATGTCCTTGGAATTTTAATAGCTATTGCATTGACTCTGTACATTTCTTTGTGCAGTATGGACATTCTAACAATATTAACTTTTCTGACCTATAAACATGGATATCTTTCCACTTATTGTTTCTTTTTAAATTGTAGTCGTACATCACTTAGCAGAAGGATAGAATCTCAGAAATGTAATGCCAGGCAATTTTGTTTTGTGAACATCATAAAATGTACAGTTGCCTTTTGAACAACATAGGTCTATTTTGCATACATTTTCTTTCACCTCCGCCACCACTGAGACTGCAAGAACAAACCTTCCTCTTCTTCCTTCTCCTCAGACTATGAAACATGAAGAGAAAAAGGATAAAGAACTCTCTGATAATCTACTTCCATTTAATAAATAAATATATTTGATCTTTCCTATAATTTTATTTAAAAAATAATTTTATTTTAAATTTTTGTGGGTACATAGTAGGTGTATATATTTATGGGGTACATGAGATATTTGGATACAGGAATGCAATGTGTAATAATCACATCAGGAAAAATTGGGTATCCATCACCTAAAGCAGGGGTCCCCAAACCCAGGCTATTATCCTGCTCCTGTCCATAGTCTGTTTGCAACCGGGTCTCACAGCAGGAGTTGAACAGCAGGTGAGCAAGCACTGTTGCCTGATCTCTGCCTCCTGTCAGATTAGCAGTGGCACTGGATTATTATAGGTGCACAAACCCTATTGTGAACTTCACATGTGAAGGATCTAGGTTGTGTGCTCCTTATGAGAATCCACCTAATGCCTGATGATGTGAGGAGGGACAGTTTCATCCTGATACCATCTTCCCTCTCAGCCTCGGTCCACGGAAAATTTGTCTTCCAAGAAAACAGCTCCTGATGCCAAAAAGGTAGATGACCACTGACCTAAAGCATTATTTTTTTTCTTTGTTTATCTACAATCCAATTATACTATTTCAGTTTTTGTAAAATATGCAATTATTATTGACTATAGTAACCCTGTTGTGTTACCTAATCCTAGATCTTATTCTTTCTATTTCACTTCACTTTTGTACCCATTAGCCATTCCACTTCTCCTCTCCACTACTATTCCCAGTCTCTGTTAACCATCATTCTCCTCTCTATCTCCATTAGCTCAATTGTTTAAATTTTTAGCTCTCACAAATAGTGAGAAAATCAGAAGCTTGTCTTTCTGTACCTGGCCTAATTCACTTAGCATAATGGCCTCCATTTCCATCCATGATGTTGCAAATGACTGGACTCCATTCTTTTTTATGACTAATAGTACTCCATCATGTATATGTGCCATATTTTATTTCCTCAGTCACCTGTTGATGGACATGTAGGTTGCTTCCAAATATTGGCTATTGTTCATTGTGCTGCAATAAACATGGGAGTGAAGAGACCACTTCAGATACCTGGCACTAAAATTTCTGGATCATATGGTAACTATATTTTCCGTTATTTAATTAACCTTAAATCTGTTCTCCATCGTTGTTGTACTAATTTGCATTCTCAAGAAGAGTGTACAAAGTGTTCTCTTTTATCTGCATCTTTATCAGAGTTTGTTATCACCTCACATTTGGATAAAAGTCATTTTAACTGGAGTGTGATGATATCTCATTTTAGTTTTGATTTGCATTTCTCTAATGATCAATAATGTTGAGCACCTTTTCATATACCTGTTTTGCATTTGTATGTCTTCTGTTGAGAAATGTCTATGCAGGTCTTTTGCCCATTTTTAAAATTGGATTATTTGTTTTTTGATTTTTCTTTTTCCCATTGAGTTGAGTTTCTTATACATTATGGTTGTTAATCTCTAGTAAGATGTATAGTTTGCAAATGATTTCTGCTCTTCTCTGAGTTGTTACTTCCCTTTGTTAATTATTGCCTTTGCTATCCTGAAGCTTTTTAGCTTAATGTAATCCCATTTGTCCATATTTGTTTTGCTTGCCGGTGCTTGTAGGGTATTACTCAAAAAATCTTTGCCCAGGCCAGTGATCTGGATAGTTTCCCCAATAATTTTATTTAGTAGTTTCATAGTTTAAGTTCTTAGATTTAACCTTCTTTTCAATTTTGATTTGATTTTTGTATGTGGTGAGAAATAGGAGTATAGTTTCATCCTTCTGAATGTGGATATTCAGTTTTCCCAGCACCATGTATTGAAGAGAGTGTCCTTTCCCCAGTGTGTGTTCCTGGTACCTTTGTCAAAAAATCAGTTCACTGTAGAAATGTAAATTTATTTCTGAGTTCTCTGTTCTGTTCTATTGGATTATGTGTCTATTTTTTAAGCCAATACCATGCTGTTTTGGTTACTATACCTTTGTAGTATAATTTAAAGTCAAGTAATGTGATTCTTCCAGGTTTATTATTTTTGGTCAGGATGGCTTTGACTATTTTTTTTTTTCTCCCCTGTGGAATCCTATAAATTTAAAGATTATTTTGTATTGCTGTGAAGAATGTCATTAGTATTTTGATAGAGGTTGCATAAAATAAGTGGATTGATTTAGGTATTATGGAGATTTTAACAATTTTGATTCTTCCAATCCATGAATTGGAATATCTTTTTAATTTTTTTGTTTCCTGTTCAATTTATGTCTAGTTGGTACTGTAATTACCAGTTATCATCTAGTTGGTATTGTAATTGTGACTTCAAAATGCCACTCCCCTGTTCTATGAATCCAGCTGCTTCAGGATGATGGGCAACATGGTAAGACCAGTGAATTCCATGGGCATGAGCCCACTACTGCACTTCTTTACCTGTAAAGTGAGTGCCAGGGTCAGAAACAATGCTGTGTGGAAAACCATGATGGTGGATAAGGCATTTCGTGAGTCTGTGGATGGTAGAAAAAGGAAATACTCATGCCAGTTACAGTCCTTGTTTCTGCAGCTGGTCAAGTGGTCATAGCTGGTACTGATTACCTTTTTCTACTAGCCAGTCTGTATTCCCTTTGCCTTCAGCATGCACCTCAGCAGGTCATGTTTTTTTGTTGTTGGTGGTGGTGTTTTTCGTTTTGTTTTGTTTTGTTTTGTTTTTTGTTTTTGGTACAGTGACTCAAACCTTCATTGCTGAGGGGTCTGGGCCATTTGTAGTCCTGCCTGGATTAGGCTGTTGTAGTTTCCCATTGACCTTAATTACAGGGCATGGCAATACTAAGAGACACCCTAATGGATCTCCTACATTCCATGCATATTATTCCTTATCTCCATTGTGAAGTAGTAGACTGATTTCATCTTGATAGTCTGGGTTAATTACCCCAGCCATCACCATAATTCCCTTCTGAACCTGTTGACTTAAAGGTAGAAGGAGCATGAAGTATTCAGGTAGCAATCTTAGTTTCCAGTTTAATGGAATTGTTGTTGTGTCTCCTGATGGCAGCATTCCTCCCTCTGGAACTAAGACCTCTAGACTGGCAGAATGTAATGTCTTGACAACAGGAAGTAAAAATTTTGTTAGTGGATCACTAGGGGTAATCATGAGTGGAGCCACTTCCACTTCCTCCCCTCGATTTCTGGACCCATGTATGACAGACCCATAGCTAGTATTATACTGAAAGGGAAAAAACTAAAGTCTTTTCTTCAAGATCAAAACATGACAAGATCCCTACTTTTATGACTATTATTCAACATTGTATTGGAAGTTCTAGTTAGAGCAATGAGACAAGAAAAAAAAAAGGGCATCCAAAATGGGAAAGAATAAGTCAAATTATCCTTGTTTACAGATTATATGATTTTTTTGGAAAGACCCAAAGAGTCTACCAAAAAAAACCAAACAACAACAACAACAAAAAACTATTCGAACTGATAAACAAATTCAGCAAAGTTGCCGGATACCAACTCAACATACAAAAACAAGGTGCATTTCTATATGTCAATAGTGAATAATTTGAAAAAGAAATCAAGAAAGCAATCATATGTATTATAGCTACAAATAAAATAATACACCTAGAAATTAGCGAAATAAATAAAAGATCCCTACAATAAAAACTATAAAACATCGATGACATAAATCCCTGTCTTTCAGGGATATCCTAGAAAGGGGCTGTACTGCTGCAGCTGTCCACTTTTGGGTAGTCCCTGAATATCGTGCAGGACCATATGTGAACTAGGCCCTAGTCTTCTCTTCCTCTGTCAGCAGATCATAGGGAACTCCCCATAAGGCCATCGTTGCAGCCTGGGAAAGAGAAGACAGGGTGGCAGGAGTGGAGACCATGGGCATTTGAGCCACTTCCTCATGCAACTTACTTGTTCTTTCAGTACCTCCTCAAGTCCGATTAGTTATATACTACTTCCATTTGATGATGGAATGCTGCTGTGCACAACCCATTCTATGGCTAAATGGGTCAGAAAGTACCTAGTTCATGATAGGCAGTTCAGATGGCATGATGACTTGATGACCAACAGTCAAACGTTCAGTTTCCACCAAAGCCCAATAACAGGCCAATAGCTGTCTCAGAGAAGGATAGTAGTTATCTGCAGAAGATGGCAGAGTCTTGCTCCAAAATCCTAGCTTTCACTGTGATTCAGCTATGAGGGCCTGCCAAGGCTCCAAACAGCACCCTTATCTGCCACTGACACCTCAAGAACCATTGAATTTGCTGGGTCATATGACCCAAGTGGCAGAGCATCTTGCATAGCAGCCTGACCTGTTGCAAAGCCTTCTCCTGTTCTAGACCCCACTCAAAACTGGCAGCCTTTTGGGTCACTTGATAAATGAGTCAGAGTAACACACCCAAATGAAGAATGTGTTGCCTCCAAAATCCAAATAGGCCCACTCGGCATTGTGCCTCTTTGTTGGCTGTAGGAGGTGCCAAATTAAGCAACTTATCCTTCACCTTAGAGGGAATATCTGGACAGGCCCCACACCACTGGACCCCTAGAAATTTTACTGAGGTAGAAGTTTCCTGAATTTTAGTCAGATTTATTTCCCATCCTCTGGCACGAAAATGTCTTACCAATAAGTTCAGTGCATTTCTACTTCTTGCTCACGGGAAGCAATCTGCATAATGTCATCAATGTGTGACATCTTGCAGAAGCAAAAAATGATCAGTCTCTCTGGATAAGACTATGACAAAAAGCTGGTGAATTGATATACCCCTGAGGTAGGAACGAGAAGGTATATTGCTGGCCTTGCCAGCTGATTAAAAATTGCTTCTGGTGGGCCTTATGGACAGGAAAGGAGAAAACGGCATTTGCCAAGTCAATGGCTGCATACCAGGTACCAGTATATGCGTTAATTTGCTCATGCAATGAAATTGCATCTGATACAGCAGCTGCCATTGGAGTCACCACTTGGTTAAACTTACAATAATCCACTGTCATTCTCCAAGATCCATCTGTTCTGCACAGGCCAAATGGTAGAGTAGAATGGGGATGTAGTGGGAGTCACCACTGCTGCATTTTTCACATCCCTGATGGTGACACTAATCTCTGGAATTCCACCAAGGATGTGATATTGCTTTCGATTTACTATTATTCTAAGTAGAGACAGCTCTAATGGCTTCCATTTGGCCTTTCCAGCCGCAATAGCCCTCACTCTACAAGTCAAGGAGCCAAAGTGGGAGATCTGCCAGCTTTTGAGTATGTTTATCCCAATTATGCATCTGGCACTGGGAAAATGACCACAGGATGAGTCTGGGGACCCACTGGAGCCACTGTAAGTCAGACCTGAGCTAAAACTCCAATAACTACCTGACCTCCATAAGACTCTACTTTAACTGGAGGACCACAATGACATCTTGGGTCCACTGGAATCAACATCAGCTAGAGCCTGTGTCCAGTAGCCCCTGAAATGTCTGACCATTTTCTTTTTCCCAATGCACAGTTAACCTAGGAAAAGGTTGAAGGTCTCCTTGGGGAAGGATGAGAGAAAGATTCACTGCATAAATTTTTGGTAATGTAATGGGGTCCTTCCTCAAGGGGACCCTGACCCCCCTTCATTCAAGGGGTTCTGGGTCTGTAAACTGGCTCATGTCTTGAAAATGATTGAGGGGCCATGATTCTCTGTTTTTATAATTCAAATTAGTCTTTTGTCCATTTGACTGAGTTGTTTTCTGCTTGTATAAATTAAGTAAGAATGTAGTGAACTTCCTATAAATTTCACCTCTAGGAACACCATGATTAATTAGCCAATGCCAGAGCTCTTATGAATCAGACTATTCTGATTGCCACTTTGCCTCTGCTGTCCATTACTGTAGCTATTCCCACCTTGCCTGTGATAGTTGGGTGCTACCACTTGGCCCCTGCCACCTCAGGATATAATTATTCCCATTGCATTTAAATTTTGTAGTTGAGTGACTGTGTTTCCCACCATTAGATCTGACATACAGAGAAAAGCAACTACAGGCCTCTTGAAAGATGCAGGTGCTGCCCTCACAAATCTATTTTGCAAGGCACTGGTCAAGGGTGTATCTTCTGTTTCCTCATAGCTGGAATGAGTAGGTCTAAAGTGACTAATCTACTCTACCATCCCAATCTCCCTAAGCCTTTGGATCTCTTCCTCTTCAATTACCCAAGGGAAATTAAACATTTCCAGCTCCCTCACAGTGGGCCATCTTTTAATCCATATTTCAGCTAAGCAAACAAATAAACTATTAGAACCTTTTTTTTAACTCCCTGAGCTACAACATTAAAAGCAGAGTCCCTACTTAGTGAGCCAAATCAATAGATTCAGCCTAATCCAACTGTATGTTCCTTCCACCATTATCCCATACCACTAATATTCATTCCCATGTCTTTCCAGATTTCTGTTTATGTAAATTAGAGAACTCAAACAGTTCTTTTTGAGTGTAGTGCACCTCCTCATGGATCACACTCTGAACCTCACCTCTAGGGATCCACAGGGACTTTAGTCTAGTTACAGGTCTCAAAGCAAAGAGAGGTGTTGGGGGTAGCTCCTGAGTAGAATCAACATTATTTCCCCTGGCAGCTGCCTCAGGGGAGGCCATCACCATTGCCTCAGGCAGTGCAGGGTTTATCTCCTCAGACAAAGGTGGAAAGGCTGATGGCATCATGGGTCAGTTAGGGGATGTTGTCACTCCTGGAGGTGGGGAAGCTGCTGCTTCTGGCAAAAAAAAAAAATGCCTCAGAGTTTGCAAACGCAGTGTTCCCAGCTTCATCAGCATCCTCCCACACATCCCTGTTACAAATTGTAGGGTCCCATTCTTTTCCAATCAATGCCCTCACCTTAACAGTACACACCTGGCAAGGCTGTGCATGCATTTTTCATTGCACGTCACCTACTCAAGTTATAAGAGCTTGTTTCTGTCTTCCCACAATTTCAGCTCTTTCTCTACAGGAATCAAGACTCTCACTCAGGGAATTTTAGCAGACTTGAGGCTCAGTATCTGCTTCTGCAGCCAGGAGACAGAATTCCTGAGTTCATATTTTCTTCCATAACTTTGTCCACTGAACTTAGCGGCAATGAACCAGCTTCTTTATGTTACTTGGTTTTCCACATATGGTCAGAGATATTATGTATAGAGTCACTAAACTTGCCTCTCATAAGCAGTGAGTCAGGAATGTCAAATGCATTTGTTTTGAATAACTCTCTAAAGAGTTCACACCAAAGACTATCAGTGTTTTCCATACTATTAGAAATAGAGTCCTTAGCATTTTTGAGTCTAACCATATTAAGTACCCAACTCCAGAAACCCCAAAACCAATAAAAGAACTCCATCTTTCATACTCTTTTCCTCAAGAACCACTCCTGGTACCAAAATCTGTATTAGTCAAGGTTATTTTAGAGGGACAGGACTAATGGGGTGTGTGTGTGTGTGTGTGTGTGTGTATGAGTTTATAAACGTATATATGAATATATATGAGTTTGTAAAGTATTAACTCACAATATCACAAGGCCCTACAATAGGTTGTCTGTCTGCAAGCTGAGGAGTGAGGAGAGTCTGAGTCCCAAAACTGAAGAACTTGGAGTCCCATGTTTGAGGTCAGGGAGCATCCAGCACGGAAGAAAGACACAGGCTGGGAGGCGAGGCCCATCTCCCCTCTTCACATTTTTCTGCCTGCTTTGTTTTTACTGGCAGCTGATTAGATTGTTCTCATCAAATTAAGAGTGTATCTGCCTTCCCCAGACCACTGACTCAAATGTTAACCTCTTTTGGCAACAGCCCTACAGACACACCCAGGATCAGTACTCAATCCAATCAAGTTGACACTCAGTATTAACCATCACATTGACCCACTGGTCATTCAGGAATATATTCTTGAATTTATATGTGTTTGTATAATTTCTAAAGTTCCACTTGTTACCGATATCTAGTTTTATTCCATTACGGTCGTAAAATATATTTAATTTGATTTTCATTTTTATTTGAATTTCAGACTTGTGTTGTGGTGTAACATTCAGCATTTCCTTGAAAATGATCCATGTGGCTGGGTGCAGTGCCTCATGTCTGTAATCCCAGCACTTTGGGAGGCCGAGGTGGTTAGATGACTTGAGGTTGGGAGTTTGAGACCAGCGTCACCAACATGATAAAACCCTGTCTCTATTAAAGATACAAAAATTCACTAGGCACCATAGTGCATGCCTGTAATCCCACTTTATGAAGCTGAGGAAGGAGAATCACTTGAACCTGGGAGACGGAGGTTGCAGTGAGCCAAGATTACACCATGGCACTCTAGCCTGGGTGACAGAGTAAGACTCTGTCTCAAAAAAAAAAAAAAAAAAAAAAAGACAAAAAAAAAATCCACGTGTTGAGGAGAATATTTATTTTGCAGTCACTGGATAAAAGTTTCTGTAAATATCAATTAGATGCACATGGTGAATATATAGTGCAAATTAAGTCCAGTGTTTCTGTTTTGATTTTCTATATAGATGCTCTCTCTGATACTGACAGTTGGGTGTTTAAGTTACTATTGTGTTGGTGTCTAACTCTTCAGCTCTAATAATCTTTGCTTTGTATATCTACGTGTTCCAGTGTTAGGTACATAAATACTTAAAATTGTTATATCTTCTTGGTGAATTCACCCCTTTATCATTATATAATTTTTTCCTCTCTTTGTATATTTTTTCTCAAAATATATTTTGTTCGATATAAATATACCTTTTTCTCCTCTTTTTTGGTTTCCATTTGCATGGAATATCTTTTTCCAATCCCTTTATTTTTTTCTTTGTATGTCTTTATAGGTACAGTGTGTTTCTTGTAGGCAACAGATTGTTGAGTCTTGTTTTTTTTGTTTGTTTTTTTTTTTAATCTACTCAGCCACTCTTACTTTTGATTCAAGAGTTTAGTCCATTTACATTCATTTTTGTAATTTGTAAGTACACAATGACTCCTGCCATATATATATATATTTGTCTCTAGGTTTGGAAAGTCCTCCTTATTATTTCTTTGAATATACTTTTCTCTCTCTCTGCATCCTTTTTAAGGAGATATATATATATTGTTTTGTGGTCTTCTCTTCCTCCTTTCCTTCATCTTGTCTTCTTTTTAGTCAAGTGGTTTTCTCTGATTATATCTTTTGATTTCTTGCTTTTTAGTTTTGTGAATATTTGGTAGTTTTTTTTTTTTTTAATCTGAGATTACCAGATTTGCAAATATCTCATAATCCATTAAACTGATGACAACACTGCCTGCATAAACCAAACACAGACACATACAAATAAGGAAAGATAAAACTAACAAAAGCTCTCTACTTTCATTTCCTTCTCCCACTTTTTAGCCTTTTATTTTTCTATTTATTGTACTGTCTCTATCTTGAAAAGTTGTAGTAGTTATAACTTTAATAGGTTCATCTTTAGTCTTTCTACTCAACATATGAGTAATTTCACACTACAATCATCATGTTATAATATTCTGTGGCTGTCTGTTAACTATTACCAGTGAGTTTTGCACTTGACGTTACTTCTTATTGCTCATTAACAATTTTGTTTTCATATTGAAGAATTACCTTTAGAATTTCTTATAGAAAAGGTCTGGTATTGATAAAATCCTTTAATTTTTGTTTTTCTGGGAAACACTGTATTTGTCCTTCATGTTTGAAAGATATTTATGCTGGATATACTATTTTAGGATAAAAAAATTTTCCAAACACTTTATATATGTCATGTCCTGACACTCTCCTAACCTGTATGATTTCTACTGAATTGTCTACTGCCAGACTTATTGGAGTTCCATTCTATATTATTTGTTTCTTTTCTATTTCTGTTTTATGGGTCTTTTTTATACTTGACTTTTGGGAATTTGATTATTAAATGTCTTGAGGTTGTCTTATTTGATATAAATCTGCTTGATGTTCTATAACTTTCTTGTCCTTGAATATCAACATTTTTCTCTAGGTTTGTGAAGTTCTCCCTTATTATTTCTTTGAATTTACTTTCTACCTCTGTATCTCTCTCTACATCCTCTTTAAGGCCAATAACTCTTAAATCTATTAATTTGAGGGCACTTTTTAGGACTTGTGAGTTTATTTTATCCTTTTTCTTTCTACTTTGATCTCTACTGACTGTTTATTTTCAAATAGCCTGTCTGCAAGCTTACTAAATTTTTCTTCTGCTTGTTCTACTTTGCTGGTAAGAGACTCCTCTTCTATGTATCAATCAATGAATCAATCATCTATGTATGTACATATGTACCTATCTATCTACAGTTGTTTCTTGACATCCATGGGAGATTAGTTCCAGTACCTCCCCAAAATACCAAAATCTGTAGATGCTCAAGTGTCTTTTATAAAATGGTGTAGTATTTGCAAATTACTTATGCACATCCTCCCATAAAATTCGAATAATCTCTAGATTATTTATAGTGCCTAGTCAATACAAATACTCTGTATATAGTTGTACAGTTTCTTTTAGGCAATAATGGCTAGAAAAAAGTCTATCCATGATCACTACAAAAGCTTTTTTTAAAAAAATTCAAGCTTTCAATCTGTGATGGTTGAATTTATTCCCTTTATACCTGTACATATATAATATATATGTAAGTACAGATGTATATAGACAGTATGTAAGGTGGATACATTTTAAAATTCTATTAAAACTATTTCTTTGACCTACAGGTTCTTTAGAAGGATGTGTTTAATCTGTATTTGCACAATTTTCTACTTTCTGTTGTTATTTATTTCTAATTTAATTGCATTTGAATCAAAGTCTGTTAGAGTATAACTCCAGTGCATGACAGAATTAGGGGAAACTACACTTTCATGACTTTTACCTCCTTCTTGGAAATTACCAGGTTTCCATGGTGAAGATCCAAGAGATATCTTTTTATGGCTTTAACAAGAAAGAGAAAGAAAATTAACAGCTCGTGATCATATTATTTTTCTACAGAGAACATTTCCTTTGCTTCTTGTAGCAAGTTGGTGTAGCAGAAAATTGACTTAGTCTAATCAGTAACTGAGTATTTGAAGTTATGCTTCATTCTTTGTTAAGGCTAGACTATTTCATGTTCACCCCTATTCCCATATCATAGCCCTTGTAGGTTTGAACTGAAAATTCTTGGGTATTTAGCAGATCTGCCACTTTTGTTGACAATGCAATCCTAAATTTTCCATCTATCTTTGAGTCTAAGGAAAGCTTTATTCATATTCTAGGTTCTTAGTGGCCTCTCTTGACTTGGCAAAGCTTCAAAGAAATATGTGCTGCCAAATGCTGTGTTCATTTCCCTGAGCTTTTACTCTGTAGAATCTTGAATAGTCAAGTGCTTGCTGCCGTTTTTCTGTATCTTCTAACACATTTTTTATACTTATCCAACTTTCCTGCTTTTGTAGAGGAACTGGTCTGAATAAAGGCATTCTACTTTTACCAGAAAGGAAAGCTTAGCACGTCTCTTAAAAATCTTCCCATATAACATTTTTTTTTTAACAGAATTCTGATATACCAATTTTTTAAATCACTTGTCTAGTTAAGGGTAGGATATGAACACAGACCAAAACTTATTAATTTTAAAAAGTTTCCATTTTTATTTATTTAACATTTTAGCGTATTAATTTTTTAATATGTTTTATGGGATACAATGATTAACCAGATACAAAAGGACCTTTTGTTACAAAGTTAACAGTATGGTGTGGAAGATAGAAGATTAAGGAAGCAACACATAATATAGAATGTTTACTGTAGTAGGTCTGCAAAGATATAGCAGAAGCATTCAATTTTGGGAAGAAAAAGAAAAAAGCATGATCCTTGTATTTAACCTGAGAATGACATATAAATAAGAATAAATGATAAGGTTTTGAATCTGCAGTAAATAAAATAATGTTTTAACTTGAGAAAATATTGCATACATATTTCTTAGACAAGTTTTATAAAATAAATGTAGTTTACTGTGGCTAATACATACTCTAAGGGTGGGCATGGGGAACCAGGAAAATAGTTGGAAGAGGTATATGGTGTTAAAATTTGAACATGCGCAATTGTTATTGATAGAATTATACAATCTAATAAATTTTAGATGGAAACATCAGTATAAATTGATGTTTAGCTTAATGTAGGAATATATGGATACATATAAAAGTATTCATAGACAGGATAAGAAACACATATGTATTCCTTTGCTCTGTAACTTAGATGACTGTGAAGCAAAAACATCTCTGTAGTAATTAGCATTTAATAGATCTGGAATACAGCCCTTGGTTTCTAATATTATCCTCAAAAAAAATTACAACAAAAATAAAACAAGTAACGAAATAAAACATTTCATGAAGAAATGTTTTACGGTGGAGCAGGAAATACACAAAGTGAACGTGGAGCATTTTGTCATGCTAGAAACTATGGAAGTGCGAAAAAAAAGAATACCTACAATGATGAAGGAATGTCAAAGCAACACAAGAAACAACTGAAAGAGCTCCCAAAAGACAAAACAAAAATTTGAGGAAAAAAAAAATAGTATTGAATTATAGCCAAAAATAGAAAAATCAATATTCCTGAGTTTATATTTATATAAAAAAATGAATGAATGAAAAAATTGAAGCAGAATAAGCAATTTATGCAAATACTTTTTCCTTCATTAAGGCATCCTTCATTAGATTGTAACTCCCTACTATATCAATAATGATACCATCACTCTGACGAAGAGTACAATATAAAAGTGTGGGGAAAATAATAACTTCACAGTAGAGAAACCTGAGAAACACTGCCTCAGCCAGGTTAACAACAGTGATGAGTCAAGTTGATAGTATGTACCCGTTTTAAGATATGATGCAAGTAGCACTTTACCATTGCAGTCTTCCTCCAAAAACTCATAACCCCGATCTAATCATGTGAAAAACGTGAGAAAATCCTCAGTGAGGAACACTCTACAAAGTAGTTGAACGTTACTCCTTTCAACTGTCAAGGTCATCAAAATCAATGAAAATCAGAGAAGCTTTTTTAATTAAGAAGAATTCAGGAAACATGAAAACTAAGGACACAGAGATATCCTAAATGGGGTCTTGGAACAGAAAAAAGATATTAGGTAAAAACTAAAATTTCTAAATAAAGCATGGATGGTATTAATCTAATAATGTATTGATATTGTAGTAAATGTATGTAAGGTACCATACTAACATAAGATGTTAATAATTGTAGAAACTGGGTATGGAGTCAATGGAAATTCTCTTCTCTGTGATGCTTTGACTACTTTTCCATAAATATAATCCTATTCATATATTATTTATATATACAATATATAAATAATATAATAAATCATATATTATATAAAATATATTAAATACTGTATTGCATATCATATATTATATATTGCATATTATATATTTTTATATAATGTATAATATAATATTTTATATATATTATATATAATATATATAAACTCTCAGTGAGGAACATTCTACAAAATACTTGAACATTCCTCCTTGCAACTGTCAAGGTCACCAAAATTAATGAAAATCAGAGAAGACTTCATAATTAAGAAGAATTTGAGACGAAGTCTCACTGTGACCCAGGCTGGAGTGCAGTGGCACATTACAGCTCACCGAAGCTTTCAGCTCCTGGGTTTAAGTGATCCTCTTGCCTCAGCCTCCTGAGTCACTGGAATTACAGGCAAGATTCACAGCACCTGGCTGAGATTCAGAATTTTAAAATAACTGTATAAAAAAAGTAAGAAATTGAACTAGAGAAAGAAAGATTATAAATGTTAAATAAAAATGTACTATTCATTGATTGGTTTTCTTTCCTCCCCACTGCTCATACCCAGTGAAAATATAATTCCTGGGTTGTTTATCACCAAGTTCTTTCTTCTAGAATATTACCTAAAGCATAATACAATATATTCCCAATATTTATAAGTGGAAATATATAATGGGTTTATCATTGAAGGAATGCTATAGGAATCCAGGGTGATTGAAGTAGAGAAAAGTCTTACTGATAAAGAGAATTTGGGATTTACAAAATAGATGTTTTTCTAGATTATTGTAAAATAAATTTACCAGCATTAAAAATTCACTTTTATTAGTCTTAAGGCAACATTTTAAATGAATTATGAGGGCTAATAGTGAGGTAAATAGATGACACTGAGCATAGAGACAACTTCTTGTCAAAGTAGTTCACAACCAAAGTAGGTTTTTAAAGGGGAACAAAAGTGATGTTTCTGTGTGAATTCACATCTCTGTTGAAAGAGGTGTCGCATTTTGATGGAAGCTACACATGGGATAAAAAAGGAAAGTTGGGGAAGAAAAAGCTTAGTGGAAGTTTGTGTTTTATTCTATAGAGAAAATATAAAACTTGGCAATAAGAATTGGCTCTTTTAAAATGATTTCATTAAGAAATAAAACTAAATGCTAAGGGATGGTAAAGTTCATATTTTTTACTCAAACTTCAATGTGAGTTTTGGAGGTTGACACACAAAGGGTATGATAATTCTTGCCATTAATTTTATTTTTTGTTTATTTCTCCTTGGCTTATTGATGGGGCAAGATAAGATTAGAGTGCTTCCCTTTGCATAATATCAGCAAGAAAAATCTCTCTTAATAAATCATATTATACTTTTATTGGGTTCAAAGAAACCCTGCATTTCAGTTTCAAGACCATACTTATTGAACCTAACCTTTGACAATTCAATTTGGCTTCTAAATTAAGTGGATACATAAACTCATGCCATACCAAATTTTTAAATAACATACATTTTATTTTGTTTGGACTTTTTTATTGTCTGATGATCATTTTTAAAACATTTAACACTTCTCTAAGTACACACTGCTTTCATAAACTTAATATCAAATAAAAAGCTAAATTATTAAGTATTAAACAAAACTATGCATTTAAAAATTTGAACCCTCTAAACATTTAAGCATTAAATAATATAAAAAATTAATCAGCCTCTTGAAACATTTGATGGGCATAAGTTGTAGTGATGTTTTAAACATGTAAAAAGAAAAAAAAATTGTCATAATGAGTATAAAACAGATCACCACACTTATACCCAAACTGACTTGCTAAAGAATTAATTCAATGAATTTAAATTTGCTTCTTTATTATTGTTATTATATAATTTTACTTTAATTTTACATGTATACCTATGTAACAAACCTGCACTTTCTGCACATGTATAATTTAATACATGTATAATTTAATACATGTGCAGAAAGTGCAGGTTTGTTACATAGGTATACATGTGCCATGGTTGTTTGCTGCACCTATCAACCCATCATCTAGGATTTAAGCCCAGCATGCATTAGGTATTTGTCCTAATGCTCTCCCTCCCCTTCCCCCTGAGCCTCCAACAGGCCCTGGTATGTTATGTTACCTTTCCTGTGTCCATTTGTTCTCATCGTTCAACTCCCACTTATGAGTGAAATCATATGGTGTTTGGTTTTCTGTTCCTGTGTTTGCTGAAAATGATGGTTTCCACCTTCATCCATGTCTCTGCAAAGGACATAAACTCATTCTTTTGTATGGCTGTATAGTATTCCATGGTATATATGTGCCACATTTTCTTTATCCAGTCTATAATTGATGGACATTTGAGTTGGTTCCAAGTATTTGCTATTGTAAATAGTGTTGCAATAAACATATGCGTGCATGTGTCTTTATAGTAGAATGATTTATAATCTTTTGGTTATATAACCAGTAATTGAATTGTTGGGTCAAATGGTATTTCTGGTTCTAGATCACTGAGGAATAGCCACACTGTTTTCCATGGTGGTTGAACTAATTTACTTTCCCACCAACAGTGCAAAAGCATTCCTATTTCTCCACATCCTTGCCAGAATCTGTTCTTTCCTGCCTTTTTAATGATCACCATTCTAACAGGCATGAGATGGTATCTCATTGTGATTTTGATTTGCATTTCTCTAATAACCAGTGATGATGAGCTTTTTTTCATGTTTGTTGGCTGCATAAATGTCTTCTTTGAAGAAGTGTCTGTTTATATTCTTTGCCCACTTTTTGATGGGATTGTTTTATTCTTGTAAATTTGTTTACATTCCTTGTAGATTTTGGATATTAGCTCTCTGTCGATGGATAGATTGCAAGAATTTTTCTGTTCATTCTGATGATAGTTTCTTTTGCTGTGCAGAAGCTTTCTAGTTGTATTAGATCCTGTTTGTCAATTTTGGCTTTTGTTGCAGTTACTTTTCGTATTTTGATCTTTAAGTATTTGCCCATGACGATGTCCTGGATGGTATGCCTAGGTTTTCTTCTAGGGTTTTTATGGTTTTAGGTTTCATGTTTAAGTCTTCAATCCTTCTTGAGTTAATTTTTGTATAAGGTGTAAAGAAGGGTTCCAGTTTCTGTTTTCTGCATATGGCTAGCCAGTTTTTCCAGCACTGTTTGTTAAAAAAGTGTTCCCCATTGCTTGATTTTGTCAGGTTTGTTGAAGATCAGATTGTTGTGAATGTGTAGTGTTATTTCTGAGGCCTCTGTTCTGTTCCATTGGTCTATATATCTGTTTTGATATCAGTGCCATGCTGTTTTGGTTACTGTAACCTTGTAGTATAGTTTGAAGTCAGGTAGCATGATGCTTTCAGCTTTGGGTTTTTTTGCTTAGGATTGTCTTGGCTACACAGGCTATTTTTGTTTCCATGTGAAATGTAAAGTCTTTTTTTTTCCCCCTAATTCTGTGAAAAACAGCAATGGTAGCTTGTTGTGAATAGCACTGAATCTAAAAATTTCTTTGAGCAGTATGGCCATTTTCATGATATTGATTCTTCCTATCCACGAGCATGATTTTTTTTTTTTTTAATTTATTTGCATCCTCTCTTATTTCCTTGAGCAGCGGTTTGTAGTTCTCCTTGGAGACGCCTTTCCTGTCCCTTGTACATTGTATGCCTAGGTATTTTATTCTCTTTATAGCAACTGTGAATGAGAGTTCACTCATGATTTGGCTCTCTGCTTGTCTATTATTTGTGTACTAATGCTTGTGATTTTTGCACATTGATTTTGTATCCTGAGACTTTGCTGAAGTTGCTTACCAGGCCTGCCTTACAAGAACTCCTGAAGGAAGCACTAAATATGAAAAGGGAAAACCAGTACCAGCCACTGCAAAAACACACTGGCAAAAACACACTAAAATATGAAGACCTATGACCCTATGAAGAAACTGCATCAACTAATTTGCAAAATAAGTAGCTAGCATACTTTTCTTAATGTCAATAGTAAATTTTATGATCATGTAAAACAGTGACCTAAAGAGAGAAGTAGCTCACTTATTAAGATTTTCCCCTGCAAAATAATGTGGCCATAGTCACACCATTATAAAATAATAATGTTGTGAAACTGGATAGTCATGGACAACTGTTAAGCATTAGGAAGTCTGAACAAATTTGAAGCTAACTAGTTATTGTTAGCCATCTAACAGGAGTAAATGAATTATTTATCTGTAAAGGGTTTTTCTAGCAAGGTCAAGAATACCACTGTACTACCAAGCGTAAGGTATACAGAGTGAAAGCAGAGATCATGAGCAGGGAAAACTAGAAAAAAACTTCAGTTGCTCTATTAGTGCTCTGCAGAAGTATCTTTTGCAGGATTATTTATCCCCAGCTTTCCTTTATTTTGTAACCCACACTGCTCAGCAAAGTATACTGCCCTAATATACTTTGCAGAATTATTCCTTTTTCAGTAGGTTTTACTTGGGTAGAACAAGCATTCAAAAAAGCCAAGAAGCAAGAAATGAAAGCAAAAAAAAAAAAAAAAAATCGAATGTAGAAAATAAACCTAAACCGTTCCCTTTCATTTGAAGGAATAAGTAGTGTCTTCAACAACTTGGATGTCCACAAAAACAATAAATATTTTTCTTTTCATAGTTCATTGCATAAATCTAGAGCCAAGCATCCTATAATCTAGCAAAGTACAGTTTTGTAGAATGTAAAAATTTTACCTTATTCACCGGAAAGAAAACATTTAAGAGAATTTCATATCTTTTTCTGAAAATTCCCAATACCAATAATAGAACTTTGTTCTCTTTCCAGGTCTGAAGTAAAAGGAGAGACAGAAACAGCAGATATAATTATTAAAAGATTAATCTTAAAAGGTAGGGAATCATTTTGAAAATATAAGAATTACTGTCACCCAGAAAAACAGATTCGTATTGTAATAATAAACTATACTTTCAAAAATTTATAAGCCATATTTTATTGAAACTTCAGAGGACTCAAATATTTCAGAAAAAACAACTCTTCGAAATTATAAAAGACTACATGCAGTAGTCAAAAAAAAAAAAAAAGACAATCTATGTAATAAAGCAGACAACTGTTTTGAAAATTTAGTCAATTAGCTCAAGAGCTTTTTCTGGGATTTTAAAGAAAATGAAAACAATGATAACTAAACACGTAACTAAAGAGACAAAAAAATCTAATATAGGTATAATTAGAAAAGCAGATAAAAGTAGTCAAGAAAAAAACTGAAGTAGATTAAAAATATTTAAATCAAAATTGAATTTACAATTAGAATTAGAATTCAAATTAGAATTAGAATTTTTAAATTAGAATTAAACTCAAAATTAAATTAGCCATGGATTTTAAATTAGAATTGGAATATGTAAAATAGCATTTAACATTATTCAAATTTTAATAAAATGCCAAAATTACCTGCATTATATTTGAGTTTGTGGTTCAATTACTTATGGGGCCAACAGCATAACTTGCTACAATGTTCATAGGATATTTATCAATGACTAGACACGTGCAATTGCCTTGGTACTATGCAATTATGAGTGCTTCCTGAGTATCCACAACTAGTTTTCTTCTACATTATAGGGTACTGAGTCCAATGGGTTTGACAAAGGCTTGTAATACAACGTTAAATTTAAGATGATCTGTTCCAGTTACGACATTTAAAAAGTTTTCAGTTACAAGAAAAATCAGCATACATATGATATATTCTATACCACCATAAGTCAGTCTGACCAAAGGAAAAATATAGATGCATAGAGAGTACAATCCAGTACCTAACTTTTTTTTTTTTTTTTTTTTTTTTGAGACGGAGTCTTGCTCTGCCGCCCAGGCTGGAGTACAGTGGCCGGATCTCAGCTCACTGCAAGCTCCGCCTCCCGGGTTCACGCCATTCTCCTGCCTCAGCCTCCCGAGTAGCTGGGACTACAGGCGCCGCCACCACGCCCGGCTAGTTTTTTGTATTTTTAGTAGAGACGGGGTTTCACCGTGTTAGCCAGGATGGTCTCGATCTCCTGACCTCGTGATCCGCCCATCTCGGCCTCCCAAAGTGCTGGGATTACAGGCTTGAGCCACCGCGCCCGGCCCCAGTACCTAACTTTTAAACTTCATCACACTGTCACTAAAAAATGTTCCATGAAATATTTAATGGATATTTATTTTCTGCAAAATGTATTCTAGGCACTGAAATTACAACCCTAAAGAAGAAAACAGTATTATTAGCCTCATGAATATTTCAGTAAAGAATCAATAAAAATTAAGATGTGTCAACTCCATGAAATATAAATAAAAATAAATCATACATAAGTACGTAAGGATAAAACAATTGTTTCACCAAAACCAACAGCAATTTTAAAAGAAGCCAGACAGAAAGACACATGTTTAGCAAAGTGGCAACAACTGGACTTAAAGCTAGTTCTTTTTTTTTTTTGAGACGGAGTCTCGCTCTGTCTCCCAGGCTGGAGTGAGTGGCCCGATCTCGACTCACTGCAAACTCCCGCCTCCCGGGTTCCCGCCGTTCTCCTGCCTCAGCCTCCCGAGTAGCTGGGACCACAGGCGCCGCCACCACGCCCGGCTAGTTTTTTGTATTTTAGTAGAGACGGGGTTTCACCATGTTAGCCAGGATGGTCTCGATCTCCTGACCTCGTGATACGCTCGCCTCGGTCTCCCAAAGTGCTGGGATTGCAGGCACTTATTGCTAGTTCTTAATAGAAATTATAATATCTGTGGAAAACTGAATATGTTATTCAAATAAAAGAATAAAAATAAATCTGGCCAGAATTATAAGAGAAAAATCAAGACAGTGTGGTATTGTGTAATCTAAAACAAAATTGTCAGTGCAGTCAATGCCATGAAAGTTCAAATAAGATGAATATAGAATTGTATATCAGATTTAAGTAAGTGATAACTATATCAAAAATGTTGATTAACTTTATAGTTTAACTTCCACTACATGTACAAGACTATGATGTTCTAGTATCTGATTGTTCCTTACTTTATGATAACATTAGAGTGGGATCCTGCCAGGCGCGGTGGCTCAAGCCTGTAATCCCCGCACTCTGGGAGACCGAGACGGGCGGGTCACGAGGTCAGGAGATCGAGACCATCCTGGCTAACACGGTGAAACCCCGTCTCTACTAAAAATACAAAAAATTAGCCGGGCGTCGTGGCGGCACCTGTGGTCCCAGCTACTCGGGAGGTTGAGGCAGGAGAATGGCGGGAACCCGGGGGGCGGAGCTTGCAGTGAGCCGAGATCGCACCACTCACTCCAGCCTGAGTGCAACAAAGCAAGATTCCCTCTTAAAAAAAAAAAAAAAAAAAAAAAAAAAAGAGAGGGAATGATCCGTGAATTTTTTGTAACTGTTATGAAATAAAAAGTTTTTCCGTCTTTTCTAGTTAGAAAGAAACCACAAAACTCTTTTTGTTTAATAATTAACTTATCTAGTCCAATGAATTTTTTTTTAATCTTCCAAATTTAACTTGAGCTGCTATTTATTGTCTTTCTATTTGGAGAACACATAGGACAGGCAAACTCTAATAATAAATTCAAGGTGTGTTGCAGCTTTTTTTGTGTTTCTGTGCTAGGAGTTTTTCTCCTCCTTCAATAGTCACTATTCTGTTTCAACTTTCCTGGAGAATAAAAAGAAAAAATTGCAAAGTTAAAATTGTAGTTGATTAAAAAAAAAGTTTTAATAACTTACAAGAAAAAGACAATAGAATTAGTGAGAATATAGATGTTTTAACAGTATGATTAAAAATATTGACATAAATGACATGAATTGTTCACTTCACTACTTGCACAATATTTTCCTTTTTAATTCCCTGTGGATTCATTATAAAAAATAATCATATGATGAACCATAAAACCAAACTCATCAAATATCTGAAATGGAAATAATACAAAGTATATTTCTTCTTACTGTAGATGCTAAAAGTCTATGACAAAATCATGGCTTAAAAATGTCCAGCTATTTCTATATTCAACAATACACTTTAAAATAATCTATGAGTCAAAGAAAAAATTATAAAGAAAATTAGAGAATGTACTAAACTTGATATAATAAAAATGACATATCAAAACTTAATAGAATGTAGCTATACCAATGCCTTGATAAGATTTAGAATTTTTAATGCTTTGTAATCTATAGTTTTTAGTTTTATATAGTTCATAATTGTATATGTAAGTTTTAAAAGTTTATATTAAACATTATATTATAAAAATAATATGGATATTGACAAAGATATAACGTAAGTTGTATTTTTAAAAATAAGAACCACAAAAATAATGATAATTTATTGGTAACTATCTTTCATTAGAGAGAGAGAAAAAAAGAAAAACATAAATAATACAGCAAAAACTTAGAAAACAAACAAAAATTGAATATATTGAAAGCCTAAATACTAAAGCAATGTGAAATAATTAAACACTAGCTATGCTACTTATTAACAGTACCAGTGTCATCTCACTTTAAAATATATAAAACAATTCCCAGAAAAAAATATTTATCAAATTCTGCTTCAGATTAAAATTCTATAGCCCTTTCCACTTCGGCATGAAAATCCAGTCTTTGGTTATATTATCTGTTTTCCTGGTAAAATAATAGCGTGATACGTATTAAAATATAACTAAGTAACATTGCTCCTAACATATCACTGGTAAATTTCATATAGAATGAGAAGATCTTGAGATGAAATATAAATATCTAATGATATGCGTTTTGTCTTATAAAGCATGTCACTTCTGGAAAAATTGAAAGCTAGGCCTGTGATATTACTAGCTTCTCTGAAACATTAGACCTTTAAACCAGAGATTTTAAAATTATGTCAATCTTTGTGTCTGCATGATAGGTAGTACCTCTCTTAATACCTATGTGGACATTTCCATTTTAACTGCTTCTAGGACTCTTGCTGTTGAATAGTATCTCTTGACAGTCCTACTAAATTACTGTTGGTTTCTTTTTTTGTTTGTTGTTTCCTGCTAATATACTTCTGAATATACTGTTGGTAAGTGTGGCTTATAGTAGAGTTGTGAGCCTGAATGTTTAGGGAAAATGGAAGAGAACTTTTAAAATGTTACAGATGAAGAAGCCTGTGACAGACCGATATTTCCAATAAGAACTAAGAGCTGGATAATTAAAAGTACACATAGTTGGAGACAGTCATCATAGAGCTACTAAAGCAATTATTGTAATAGGGAGGGACATTATGAGAAGATAAGTAACAGAATATAAATATAAATATACACGTTTAATATTAATAAACAAATATTTGAACGTTGCATTTTTTCCCTCAGTCATTTGCTGATCTGGGAATCAGAGCAAGGCACTAAAAATCCAAGCTTTTCTCAGGCAGATACTAGTTCCTGGAGGAAAGAGAAACAATGTTTTTGATTGTGTTTTAGGGTGATAGAGGAAACAAAAAATGGTGATCTAATGTTCTTTAAAGGGGAACAGCTCATTTATCTTTAAGACACCTGCAAAATATGACATTTGTAAAAACACATATGACACGGTTTTAAAAAGTGAGACACTTGCAAATGTATGAAGGTGAACAGTTGGGAGGCTAAACAGAAAAATTAAGATGTCAACTCCATGAAATATAAATAACAAGAAAATCCTACATAATTACATAAGCACAAAACAATTGTTTTACCAAAACAAATAGAAATTTTAAAAGAAACCAGACAGAAAGGACACATTCTTAGCAAAGTAGCGACAACTTGACATACAGCTAGTTCTTAGTAGAAATTATACAATTTATAGAAAATGAAATACCGTATGTACTGATATTAAATAAATGGTAACTTTGCAGTTTATGCTCAGTGAAAATGTCATTCAATAATGAAAAGAAATAAAAGAATTTTTTTTTTTTTAAGAAAACAAGTAATGGGAGGATTTACCATCAGTAAGCACACCCTAAAAAAATGCCAAGTAATATTTCCAAGGGGAAATGATTTCATAGGGAACCTCCTACTTAAAAGAAGACATGAGTTAAAACAACACTTGGACACAGGAAGGGGAACATCACACACCGGAGCCTGTTGTGGGGTGGGGGGAGGGGGGAGGGATTGCATTAGGAGATATACCTAATGTAAATGATGAGTTAATGGGTGCAGCACAGCAACAAGGCACATGTATACATATGTAACAAACCTGCACGTTGTGCACACATACCCTAGAACATAAAGTATAATAAAAATAAAAAATTAAAAAATTAAAAAATTAAAAGAATCATGTTATATAAGATCATATATAAAAGAATATAGTTTAAGTCTACCTCAAAAAAAAAATGCTAAGAATGTCAGGTAGCACATGCATGAGCTTGATTTAGCCATTCCACAGTGTATACATATTTCAAAACATTGCTATGCGTCATATAAATATATGTATAATTTTTGTTGATTGATTTTTTAAAAAATTAAAAATTAATGGCATCATAAAGAGCAAATATGGTAAAAATAAAAAAATTCATGAAAATAAAAATAACTTATGAAATAAAAATACATATAAAACGGAAAATGTAAGAGGAAGAAATAAATTAAAAATTGCTACATAAGTTTAAATGTTCTAAAATTCTGGAATGCTAAAGTTATAACTAGTATTTAATAATCCAAGGATATTATTTGTAATCTGTAATGTAACCATGAAAAAAATGATAGAATGATGAAAATCATACAACATAACAGAAAGAAAAATAGATCAATAAAAGAATCCAAATAATTATAAAGAAGGCAAAAACTCAAGAGAAAGAATAATAAAAGGACCATAGATTAAACAGAGCAGAAGCCGCAGTATTGTGAAGATGAATTCACTTGTGTCAACAATCACTTTAACTCTAAATTAACCAAATATTCCCGTTTAAAGACTAAGATTTTCACACCGAATTCTCATACTCTTCCTTCTCCTCTTAGTAATAATAAAATTAACAATAATAATGATTAGAGGAAGAGGAAGAAAAAGAAGAAGAAAGCTTGAATCTGTCTAAAGCAGACAATTTTGTCTTGGTGTGAGTAATGGTAACATAGTACATGCATACTTAAAATTTCTTAAGCTATGACTTAATTTTTGTGAACTTATGAGCATGGTTTTATACCTCAATATTTGTTAATGTAACAAAACAAGAATACCTAATAATACTAAAAAATTTTTAAATGGAATAATTTACACAAGATATCATGTGGTAATTATTGTAAATCTATAGTTGTTTGTTGAATAATACTTACTCAAGGATAGAGATAAATAAAAACCAAAACAACATGACCACTATGAGGCCATATGATTTAATTTATATTAAAAAAAAGGAAGAATTAATCGATATTGTTAAAAGCTAAGAAAATATGCGATGGTGACTGAGTTTCTGTATCATTATGTTTTTTTAAAGTGATTTTGGGTTATTGGTTATATATAATATATACTAGATAAAAGATAATGTCTATTGCATATAATAATATATATAATATATAATAGATGTAAATTTATGATGTGCAGTTTCCTATATATGCTTAAGTTAAATGTCAATACAATATGTATCCAAAAGGTACATTGTAGTCTTTTTATAAAAGACATAATGACAAAGAAATTTAAAAAACTGTAAATAGGCAAATACATTTCAGGCAAATTTTCAGATGAAAAGTAAGAGTGATAAAATTAATATTAAATTATGAATCAGAGCAACATGGTTCAAAGTCCTAGTGGATTCTCTGATGGTTCACTCCCCCTTTTCTCTGCCAGCCCAACTATTTTGCAAATTCTTATGAATATTGTTTTCTAATTTCTCACGGTTAAGTTTTTCATTGGGCACCATCTTTAGCCACAGGAACTACTTTATAGAAGAATGTTCATTTCCAGGCAGCAGTCAGTGGCCCATGACTGGCTATTAACTCATGCGTAAAATGTGCCTCCCTGTATCTCAATGTGAGACGGCTCTAAGACACACCAGAGTTCCAGAGAGCCTTCAGGATTGGCTGGGGCCTCAGCTACAATTACACTGGAAGTCCGTGTCACTCTTCACTCAATCCTCCTATTTTCACTTCCTATAAAGGCATATCACCTGACAAAACTCATTTATAAACATTCTGCACAGAATTTATTTATTTCAAAATCTGTTTCCAGAAACCCTTGCTAGGGTGGAGTGATTTTTACGTGATTTTTGAGTGTGCTTAATAATTAGGACCTCATTATTCCACAAGAACTTTGAGCCAATTAAGAAAGACAATCAAATGGTAGACAAATATCAAGGTATCCGCTTTATTATCGATAGAACCACATTGGAAAATATGACTTACACGTGTAACAAAAGTGGACACATCAAATTACACTGATTTACTCTCAGGCCTCTCTGCTCCCTTCATGTCAATTACTGCAGAAATCACAGGCACACACAAAGCTTATCCACACACAAAGCTTATCATTCATTGTAAACTGGGTGCCATTATACCAGTGACTATAAGATAACCTCTCTGAGGGAAGGTCGGATCCTAAGGAGGAAATGGAGAGTGAGTCGGAGATGCCCCTGCCAAGTCCCTTAATTCAAAATAATGAAGAAGTATCATACCCATTCTAGGAAAAGCATGAGCGAAAGAGAGAGCACTGGGCTGTGCTTCTAAAGAAAGTACGTTTTTCTCCTAACAATGTTGATAAAATGTAAAAGCAATAAAATGAAATATTCTAATTAGGGGGAGATGATGCTGTGGCCCTGAGGTCTATTTTTCATTTTTTCATTCACTCCTTCATTCAGTAAATGCTTATTGTGTGTCCTTTATATATCAGGCACTATGAGCTATTGATCTAGTTTCCATATTTAGGGATAAATGCTACTAGAATGCAAGTTACCACATGGGCTGATCTATTCATTAGTCTTTTTTTTTTTTTTTTAAATCTGCCAGTAGTTCAATAAATACTTGTTGAATTAACAAATAATAACTTTAAGAAAAAATACTCTTAGAATTATATCAATTGTAATATATCCACAAATTTCATTTCACATAATGAACATATAAACTACCAAAATCAATTCAACAAAGAGTAAGAATACTGTCTTAAAACAATAATTATGGAAAAATTGATGAAGTTGGTGAAGACACTCCCACAAGAGAGTATAACTTCCTTAAATAGAATGATTTGTGAATAAATTCAAATTGGAAAAACCAAATGAAATCTAAGAAATTTAAAATGTTCTAGAACCTAGGATTAGAGGAAATTTTTTTCAGTTACTTATTGAACTTCAGCATTTCATGATATAGAAACCTAAAAAAAAGAGAACCACAAAGGTATATCAATATCACCTTTTCATATTCTTATGAATTCTTAAATAAAATGTCAGTACTAAAATGTTCCAATATATTAAAATAATATAAATCATCATGTAGATTTATAATGTGAAAACAGCGATAATTTAACATTACAATATTTCAGATCTTATGTAAGTAATGCTATTGGTGTTCACTATCTTGCAGAAAAAGCACAAGTGACTGTAAGGAGACTAAACTATGCAAACTCCAAGTTTTAAGAGTCATAGGCTGGGTACAGTGGCTCATGCCCGTAATCCCAGCACTTCGGGAGGCCAAAGCAGGAAGATTGCTTCAGCCTAGGAGTTTGAAACCTGCCTAGGTAACATAAGAAGACCCCATCTCTACTAGCAAATTTTAAAAATTACCTGGGCATGGTGGCACATGCCTGTAGTCCCAGCTACTTAAGATGCTGAGGTAATTTAGTCATAATAAAAATCTGATTATTGTTAATTTGTTAAACAACTTGTTTGATTAAAGTTGGAGACAATGAAAAAATTATTTAGTCAGATTAAAAATGTTTCCTAATTTCATTACAATTTTCAGGACAAATTAATATTATAATCACAAATTTGATTCTTAGCCAAAAAAAAAAAACAAAACTATTGATTCAGTTCCCTTAGGAAATTTCAAATGAGTAAAATATTTAGTAAGAAGAAGCATCTTTAAATTTTTATCAACCAAATAGTTATACCAAAATATTGCAAAGTGGCTTTTTTAATCAGTTGTAGACTTTTTAAATATTTCTTGACAATAGCTTTTTTAATTTTTTTTTTATTTTTTAGAGAATTAAAGTGATTAAGGAATTGGGTCACATTTTAGCTAGTAATCATGGAATTTTTAGCATAAGAGTTTCTTCCATGGAAAGAATCCTTAATAAGTTAAGGAACTGAAGTACTGTAATCAAGAGAGTAAACCCATATTAAGAAGATGCATCCCTCCCAGTAAGAATATTGCACTACACTTTCAGGGCAAAGAGGTCAGATGAAATCAACTTGCCACCAGGTGTCTGATTGGTCTCTTTTAGAAACGGTACCCTATTGAAACACCATTAAGTTCTTCGTTGCAGTGAGGTTAGACAACAGCAGTGGCATTAGTGAGGTCAGCCTTTGGAAGAAGGAGCCCGTGCATTAGATTAATGCATTATCTCTATCCTTGCAATATAGCCTTTGTGTTCACAGGCAAATACTGAGGTACCAAAAGACAGAGGATGGTTTCATCCTCCTCATTCAGAGGAGGACCTCCAGGAGTTGAGTTATTTTGCCAACTTGGTGAACTCTTTAGTGAGCTGAGTGAATATGAATATGGGCACCCATAGTGTCTGCTATACTTATTGTCCTCAAGTAATTTTCATACCAAGATCATTGTGCATGCTCCACAGAAACATACATTTCACATTGTAAAAAATTAAATCTGTATTGCTTGCAAAATTTCTTTGACAAACAAGTGGTCAAATGTATTGCTGTCTTCCTACTTAACACTACTGTTGAAGTTTAGAAAGAGGTCTGTCAATAGTCCTTGCCTTATATAAGGTAACGAATGGCACTTTAGTCTCTAGGGCCCTTGAGTATATGAGACTTTTGCTATATTACCTGTTTTGAAAGTATGAGAATTACATCTAGACCAAAGAAAGGCACGTCCTACATGGGTTCCCGAAGATGCCACAGGTGAATGGCCAAATGGATCTATAATTCTTTCTCAGGTAAATCTTGAGGCAAAGCTGATATCAGCTAATTCTCTGATATTATTTTGAGAATCTGCTCAATCTTTAATTTTTACATATAACATCGTATTTAGGGACCTTCATAGCCATCCCATCTATCTCCTCCATTCATTCCACAAGTCTGTTCCTTCCAAAAGGAAATACTGAAATGCAACTTCCCACATGTTTTTCAGGATGTGCGTTTCTGCTTTACTTGATTTTATTTGATATATGGTTCCTTCTTAGAGTTGTTGAAATGTTCGACATTTAATCTTCAGTACACCTGTGAATACCACATTTACACAGTTCCAAATGGCAAACCTCTTGTATTTTCCCAAGCAGACAAAAATCATGCAGCTGCTACTGGCTTCTGAGTGTTGTATATGAATCTCAATCTCAATTCAG
This sequence comes from Theropithecus gelada, assembly GCF_003255815.1. Taxonomy (NCBI): domain Eukaryota; kingdom Metazoa; phylum Chordata; class Mammalia; order Primates; family Cercopithecidae; genus Theropithecus; species Theropithecus gelada. Next base: position 8,646,685 of record NC_037669.1, on the reverse strand, counting down.
ATTGCCATTCACTCTTTCTAGATAATAAGATAGTCCTTCCCTAAAGGTCAGTCTTCATGGTTCTATGTTCATAAATAATTTTTACAGTAGGATATCACACATTTTCACATAACTAGGAGTATCTGTTTCTATTTACAGTTCCTTTTATTTTTTGATCTATGTCTAAGATGATAGGTTTTATCTATGTACTTTTGACATTTTGGTGGCTGTTGAAAGTGGAATAAGATACTCATAAATACAAAAACACACACAAATATATGTGATTTTCAGATGCTGATTTCACTAGTGATTTTCTTTTTCTATCTCCCAATGTTTTTTGGACTAATGTTAATCTTAAGTAAAGGTTTCCCTGTAACACTCAGTCTTAAAACAACTAATTTCAGAAAACAAAGAGATGTTGAAATCACACATCTCTAAATTTTCATGTCTAAAAATTTGTCACGGTTTATTCTGACCCTGTCTTTAGATCTATACATAAAATGTTGTATCGGGATATACGTGGTAAAAATATACTTGCAATAAATTCAAGGGAAGGAGTTTTGAAAAATTATTTTTTTTATTGAAGCTGCCTGAAACTACTCAAAAAAAGGATGAGTGAGGACAAACAAGCAAGCAAACAGAGCGAAAAACAAAACAAAACAAACAACAGCAGCAAACCCACACATCAAAACCTGAGGCAGTGCAGGCTCCAAGTGTAAACGAGAACAGTAATTCAATATTATGAGCATTCTTGAAATGCCATCTTCAGGCTTATAGAAAGATGGTTTTAGCAGTCACTTCTATGCATAATGTATCTATAGAAAAATAAGAGACTATCTCTGTGCTTACTGTGCTTTTAGTAGTGAAGAAACTTTTAACAACACCCTCCTGTTCAAAACTGGCCAACTTCCTATTCCTTATTGTCAATAATTAAAATTCAATGGCCCGTTCCTAAGCAAGTCACAAAACCACTCCACCAGCTAATACTGGTAAATTAATAGAATTACCATGACTAACTTAGACAACTGAGGTGAAATAGAATAGAAACGAAATCATGCTGCATATCTTAAATCAATGTTTAAGTTTATAAGTAAGCTGTTTTATATACATTAAAATGCTGACTTTGCAAATTCTTATTACATTGATTAATTTGTTATTTGATTACATAAAATTTGGATGTCAGCAATTACATAATCTTAATTTTTTCACTTCTTTCAAATATGTATACTGTTTTTCTTACTGCATCGTATAAAACTTCGACAAAATATTAAATAATAGAGATGATAACAGCTTTTATGACTCTGTTTGCAATTTAAGTAAATCCAATTCAAATTCACTTGCATATTAAAAACCAGCATATAAAGAATCAGCACTTGACTAAGGTCCAGAGGAAGAACTGATTCAGGCGTGACTGAAACGATAACCACGAAGTATGTTCTGAGGGATATTTCTTTCCACATCTCTCAACTCTGTTTTTATTTGCATGCTATTTTCATTCTTTCTTACAACAAATGAATTCTTCCACTAAGCCTATAAAATAGATGTCAGCCACTTCAGTTTATAACATCCATTCAGCTTCTAATCCCAAAGCTGGGCAAACGTCTGTACTGAATATGCTGGCACAAATGCCCCAGAGAATGTGCTCATTGGCCCCATTTGGGTTAAGTGTTATCGTTAAATCACTTACTGCATCTAGCGAGGATACTGATGGACTTTTATTCATCAAATCTGGGTCATGGATTTATCACTGAAGATGAGAAAAATAGCCTCACATAGACCATATTGAACATGAGACAGATGATTTCAAAATAAATATTAAATAGGCTGTGCTGTATGTCAGTAAAAAATAAACCACATATCTCGGCGGGTTAACAGAGAAAGTCCATTGTTTACTAATGTTAGCGGTGATGGTGGTCATGGGTGTTCTGGTTCCTGCAGTGACTCAGGGACCTAGGATCTTTCCAAGTCTTCAATCTGACATCTTCCAAAAATAGCTGAACATCTCAAAGTATTTCAGCTTGAAGCCAGAGGTGAAGAGAAAAAGTGAGGCAAAGATGAAATTTCCTCGGTATGGAATTTACATATCATTTATGGTTATATTTTATTGGTAAGAACTAATCACAGGGGCCCACATAGAAGAAATATGTCTTGGAAATGTAGTGTGCTCAAAAAGAGAAATCTGTTTGCTGATACTATAACCAGTCTCTTCCGTAGGACTTCGTAGTCAAATTTTATCTGTTCAATATATTACCATCCAAATTGTTTTCTTACCTTATTGGGCAAATTGTTAACGCTTCACTATTAAGTACTACAATATATGGTGATTTGAAATATAATTATATGCTATGGAAAGGAAGGACTCTTTCTGCATTGGTTATTTATTATTGTGTAATGAACTTCAAAGGTTAGTAGTTTAAACAGTATGATTTACATTTTCTAATGAGTCTATGGCTTGACAATCTGGGTGGCTTATGCTTGCATTCCCTGGGATTGTCTGTGGATGCAGTTATCTGGCAGCTCAACTGAGAATGGGAGGTTCAAGACGGCTTCACTGCTATGTCAGGCAAATGGTGCTGGTTACTGATTGGGGTGCCCTCAGTGCTCCCTTATTGAAGGTGATTTTGCCTAGTAGGGAATACCCTACTAGGGGTATACCCTACTAGGGGGAATACCCTACTAGGGGTATACCCTACTAGGGGGAATACCCTACTAGGCAAAATTGTCTTCTGAATAGGAAGGCAGTTGTAAAAAGCAGGAGATGCCATGACTCTTAAGGGTTGGCATCCTGAAGTCATGTACAATTTTTACTACATTCGATTAGTGAAAGAAAGTAGTCCGTCCAGCACAGACTCAACAAGGTACAAAGACAGATCCATCATTTAATGGGAGTAGCAGTGATGTCACTGAAAAATAGGGTAGACACAGGGAAGAGTAGTTTATGGTGGCTTTCAGGATTTTGTTATTTTATTTTGAATTTATATCAGAAATAGATGTTGAGAATTATTAATACTTTTTTGCAATAATTAAGATTATAGTATTCTTATTCTTCTCTAATTTCTAATTGAGAGTACCTATGTGGATGCATCCTCTAAAGTATATCTTTGTATTCATGGGATAAAACATTTCCTCACGTAGCAGTATATAATAATTACTGAGATTATTGATTCTGAAGTAAGATAAAATGTTTCAGAATCCTTTTTGCTATTCTTCTTAACAGCAGTATTGAGTGAGTTTCTTACTATCCATACATCTCATTTTAATGTTATGTAAACTGGAGATTACAAAACCCATAGTATAAATTCATTAAACTAAGATGAGATAACATATGTAAAGTATTTAGTGTATAGTACAAAACATTCTGTATTAATGAGTGTTTCAAATTATTACCTATTAGAATCAATTTTCTTTTGCTCACGTGCATCTAACAGTTGGAAGAGACAAGAAAAGAAAAAAAGGAATAGTAATTATCTTCAACAGAAATAAATGGTTCATGTATTTTTCTCCCTTTCTTATTCCTATAAACTAGTAATGTTTAACATATTCCTTTATCCCAATCAATAAGAGCTTTGTAAAGTCTGAAAAACTCAAACTTTCTTCTATCTTACACATATCTTTTGGTAGATTCACTTCGGCAGTCATGATCATTAGTCTATAATGTTTATCGCTTCTCGGCCTTTTGGCTAAGATCAAGTGTAGTCTATAATGTTTGACAGTGGGTTGCATGTTCTCTGTAATTTAATGTGATTTGCATGTGTGTCCTAGGAGCAATAAAACTATTTCAGAATTCAATAGGAAAAGATGTGGCCCTTGGGAATCATCTTATTAGCATGCAAGAACAACCTTTCCAGCAAAAGCGTGTGTTAAAAGAACAGTGCTTTCAGCAATGCATTGGAAATCCTTTCACCAGTACGCACACACTTTCGTGGAGAAAAGTCATCAGTGTGAGATGCTCCATGACACCTCAAGAATTTAAAGAATGACATTCAAGGAATTGATTTGTGCTAACAATTCTAACTGAAATAATTTTTCCACTTTGTTTTAAAACCTTCTCACAAAAGGTATATTAGGTTATATGAATAGTCAGTGGAAAAATATTATTAATACATGTTAAATTCTTAAGTGCTCCAGAATAAGCCAGAAAAACTGTTTTCAATTGTTCTTTCATTGTATTTATTTAAGTAATTATGAAATACCAAAATTCATTAGGAAAAAGTCCCCAGATAATTTTAGGACAATAACTACATAGTTGTTTTGTTAATGATTAAGCTGTGCAATTTCTGCCAAAGGAATGGTGGTGTATTTTCTATTTTTATGTCAACATTAATGTCAATAGAATCTATAAAATTTATTACAGTTTTTATTCACCTTAAAGTCCATTTAGTATTTTACTCAATGAGCATTTATTAGATATTTATTATGTAAAAAAAAAAAACTATTGTAGTAACCTTATCTTCACATTCTCAATTTCTAATCTCTGTTTCAAATATTCTATCTCAGAAACACAACAAATGCATACCCTATCCTACATTCCAACTTCCATAGGCTGACTGTAAACTTGAAAACATGCTGAAGATCATCATGGAAAACATTCCAGCACTCTAGAAAATATTTATGCATATTTGTGCCCTATTAAGTAAAGGAGCATGTCTTAACAATCTTTAAATTAAATCCAAAATTTGTTTTTAAAAATGATGACCAGCCTGGCATGGTGGCTCATGCCTATAATTCCAGTACTTTGGGAGGCCGAGACTGGCAGATTGCTTGAACCCAGGAGTTCAAGACCAGCCTGGGCAGTATGGACTAACCCCATCTCTACAAAAAAAAAAAAAAATATATATATATATATATATACAAAAATCAGCTTGGCATGGTGGCACATAATCCCATCTCCTTGGGAGGCTGAGATGGGAGAATCACTTGAGCCCAGGAGGTGGAGGTTGTGTGAGTCAAGGTCAGGCCACTGTACTCTATCCTGGATGACAGAACGAGACTCTGTCTCAAATAATAATAATAATAAAATAACAATTAAAAAAAACACAACCAAGTAGATTTTCACGGAATAACTGGATACAACTTTTATTATATCTTTAGCAATTTGGACAAACAGAAATTGAAGTTTTTCCATTTCTTAATTATAGCTTTTCAAGTGTGTAGGTTATATATTTTATTGGTTAATGATGTTTATTATTGCCAAGATAATTATAACACGTGAAGTGAAGGAGGTGGAAATTGTGCTGGAATGAAGAACAATAGGTAGATAAGTAGACTTGCAAATTACATGAATTAGTTGTCATCAGATAAACCAACAGTTTTAGACAGGTTTCATGAGTTGTTTATAAAGCTAAATCTGTGTTTATAAAAATAAAGATTATCGATTTTCATATCATTCTACGTGGAGACAATACCAAAATAAATATCTGCATATAGTCTGTATAATTTGTGAGAATAGACTTGCCATTGTTTTAAATCATGATCGAGTAAAATTTAAAAGGAGATAAGCAAGTGGTGAATTGTTGCCTGTATATAAAACACATTCCCAATAAACACGTTGGCCACTCAATTTATCTGCATTTTTTATTTATGCATTTTAACCTATTGGCAATATTTGATAACAAGATACATGATTGTGCATATATAACTGGAGTGAATAATTGTTTAGAATCCCATAATTTCATAACTTTAAGTACCTGCGTTTTATACGATGTTAAAAATATAATTCTGGTATGGTGTGATTCTTCTCTATATTTGAATATTTTATATCTCTATCTAATTATTAATACAACAAGATGCCTCTTCATTTATTGTGATCCTATAGCATCATTTATATTGACATATTTGGGTACTAACACTTCGCTTTATTTGAAGAGAGCATACATCGTTTTATTTTACAGGTAATGGCTTTTAATGATACTCTTGAGTAAAATTTTGTACAAAGAAACTCACAAGAGGAATATCTTATTTTTTCATGAGCAGTCATTTTACCATGTACTCCACAGACCCTCCACCTCCACCCCCTCCACGCAGGCCAGAGACTGGCACTGGTCCACAGCCTGTTAAGAACTGGGCTGCACAGCAGGAGGTGAGCGGCAGCTGAGGGAGCATTATGGCCTGAGTTCCGCTTCCTGTCAGATCAGCGGCATTAGATTCTCATAGGAGGGCAAACACTATTGTGAGCTGTGCATGTGAGGGATCTAGGTTGGCGCTCTTTGTGAGAATCCAACAGAAACCATCACCCACTGCGACCCTGGAAAAATTGTCTTCCACGAAACTCGTCCCTGGTGCCAAAATGTTGGGGACCGTTGTTATAGGTCATAGCTTGCCTGTAGTATTTTCCTACTGAATACAATTTTATGTAAATATTGTCTTACAAATGCAGGAAGAAGACTATAATGTAAGTGGCTTATCTAAGAATCAATATGGAAAGATTGTGATTTATATATAATTGCATGATTCCATGTGTGCTGCTACCCTGTTTAATTGTAATAAAGCCCTGAAATCAAATAGAACATTAATAAACAAACAAAAAAATCTCAGAGATTTAATTGGAAACAATTCTAGTTTGGATTTTTTACAGGTAATAATCTTGTTAAGATATAAAAATTAAAATATAATTTTCAAAATTGTGGAAAAATAGTTTAACTTTTATCCAGTCTTTAGTAGAGTTGCAAATTTTTTCTTTATATTTTGCTATAGTAACAGTGCCTTATATTGACATGATATTTTGTGAGTGTTATCTTTATAAGGCAATTTTGTATGATGTAATTATTTTAATCCTCATATCAACCTTGTTAATATGTTTTAACCTTGCAATTATGGAGGGAAAAAACTGATACTATAAATAGGATACGTGACTCATTCAGGATCACACAGCTGGCAAGCAGATACAGAAGTCAAAGCAAGATACTTTGACTTTTATGACAGATGGCTTTGCATAATACCCCACACATTCCATCCCAAAGCATAGAGTAAATACATGGGTTCAGTAATTCTCATGTTGTTTGCAACATCTTTGTCTTTTGAGGTTATAGAAAGCACTTCTATATTTCATTATTGTAGCTTCAGTTATTCCACATGTACTCCTTTCCTTCACACTATGTATGCTTTTAATCTATCCTGCTGAATTTCTAGAGAGTCCAAAGAAATATTTCAATGTGTTTCCAATAATTTCAACATTATATATGTTCTATATTTTTTATTCTTTTCAAAACAACATTTAACAGATATATAAGCTGGTCCCTTTTTGACAAATTTTTGGAGTGCTACATGTTATTTTCTCTCCAAATCGTATTTTGAACCTGCAAACACATTTACTGAAGATAAGTAATTAAAATTACTTTTTAAAAATGTTTAATCGTGTTAAAGTGTACAACATAAACATTTTTGAAATATGAAAACAATGAAAGAAGAAATTTGCTGCCATCATTACAAATGTGAGTACATTAATTTACAACTCTGAGTGACATCTATCACACCATAGTTTAACTGATTCTTTATTCTTTACCAATTGCGGTTAGGACATGGTATAGTAAGGCAATTCAAGAGCTTACAAAAATTAGTTAGAATCAACATTTACATAATGTCATTATTATAGAAACAACCATGATAAATTGTTTTTAGGGAAGAAGCTCAGAAGGTTTTGGAATTACCACATAAAATAAGGTAAACTTGTCTTTGGAAACTAAGACAAATAAATGAAAAAAAATGTTATCTAAAAGATTGTTTGTATCTTGTTTAAAGAAATAATACATTAACAGATTTGTGATTTTTACTAAGTTCAGAAAGACTAATTCATAGGACCAGTATTTTCTTGTATTCTTCCAGTATGGTAAAGATAAAAAGACATCTGATACATTCAACCTTTTTATTACTGCAAAAGTCTACCAATTGTGTGGCTGAAGGGTTCACTATATTTAATCAGGGCTTGTTGAGAGTAGTTTTTAATACCACTCTTCTTCAATGCATCCTGAAATATTCTGTATATTAATTGGGTTTCAAGTGACTAAGTCCATAAAAATGCTCCCTCCGACAGATAATGATAATTTTGGACACTGATAATGCACACTATAAGTTAATATATATTTTGCTTTAATGAAAGTAATAACTACCATTTAATAATAACTTCACAAGAATCAAACCCTATATTATATTTATTACAGCACCACCTTATTAGATCATCAACACAAATCTATGAAACCCAATTACGGAAGCGAAAAATGAGCCTTAAAGAGGTTTAGAAACTGGCTCAAGGTCATACGACTACTAAGTGTCTGTGAAGCAGAGGCTATTTGATCTTTATTATATTGGGTTATTTTAAGAAACGGTGCAATAAAGCTCATTTCATCGATGCTTGAAATATAATGTTGAAAAGTATGTATACACAATCACAAAATATATTTTCGGTCTCATATATGATTGTAACCTTGAAAAATGCTGAGTGGATGTTGAATATTCTTGCCACCATGTGAGGTAGTGCATATAATTAGATTTAAATATTCCCTGAAATACATATGCTTCATTTTTTACACAATAGATAAAATTGTGTCCATTTAAAAAAATATTTAAAATACAATTTAAAAAGAAATTTTTGTCACATCAGCATGAAAGATTGTTTCTCTTGAACGAATGTAACTGGTTTGCTTTTAATTTTTGGAACTTTGGATAATTGATCTTATTGTACTTCAGAGCCACATTTGTGAGATACGTTTCTATAATAAATTTGAACTTGTCATTTCAGGAAATAGTGTCTTTTAGACTATTGTTTATTCTCTATCATTATTGTTCCAAATATTTATGCATTGTTGACTTTCTAACAAATTTTATTTCTCTGAGTTAGGTGACACCCAGCAAATAGTGGAATGAGTTAAATGTGTTCCCCAAAGTAATTCAGGATAGGGTCTACTTTTTCAGAAGGAGAAAGCTGTTATGTAACTAAGAGTCATCATTTATGTCAGCTTGACCTGTCATAAATTCCAACCTATGTGTCTCTTGACTATTTAGGAAGGACCCTTATAATATTGTACATGCCACATACTCTCTGTTTTTGAAATAAATTATAGTAAATCCTTTCTAAACCCTGATAAGCATCATGGCCCTAGAAATAATACATCTAGGAATGAGGAAACAGTGAGTTAAATTGTATCCCCCAAAATTCATATCCTCCTGGGTCAACAAAATGTGAACTTATTTGGAAATAGGATCTTTTGCAAGCATGATTATGTTGAGGTCATATTGATTTAGTATGGCCCCTAAATCCAGTGACTGGTATACTTTTAATAAGTGTAGAAATGTAACTCTCATAAAAACTAGAATAATAAGCAGAAGGTGTTTATTGAATATCAGCTGAGAACATGGGCACTTCATGTTAATTAAATATCCCATTACAGATAAATGTTAAACATACAGATTAATTTAATTATTTGATTGCATGAAACTGTGACAGGCAGCCTCATCCACTCCACAACAGGAGACAATTGCAGATGGCAAAAGGACACTGGAAGACTGCCGGTTTAAAAGTTCTTTTTCCATGGATGGCGCTATAACAGGGTGTGACAACATTTGTCTCAGTGATTCTTTTGTTCTACGCTTCCATATCTGATAAAACCTACATTCTGACTGTTTTGAGGGGAATATTAACACATTTAATAAGTAAAATTTCATTTTGGAGACCCAGAAATATTTTAAGTGACCTTATATATCTCCATAATGAGCCATTATGCAGATTCTAACATTTAGTGTACTAGGGAAACATTCTTCTAATCTCGGACATTTTTAGGGATGCTTTATAATATTTTTAATAGAATGAAAAGATACTCACCTTAAAGAAACTTATATGATAATTGAAATTATACAGAAATTAGAATTAAACGACCTCTTTAATTTTAGCCTAAAACTAGCTCTGAAACCTCTATGATTCTAAAACAATAATAACAATAATGATAATAGTCTTGATTCCATTTTGTTCAAAGATTCAAAATGACTTCCTGTTTATTCTGTAACTAAAGTTTAAAGAGCAGGTCAGTCACTATGCTCACTAATGCTATGAACTTTTTACAGTTCACCACTTTTCACTTCTGGAAATTTCTCATAATAATAGCAAGTTTGAGCTAGCAGTTCTTCATACACTCACATTCAGAGAAATGGAAAAGACTTATGATTCAGGAAAACAATGTCCTTTTACTAACAAACATAGTGATATGTAATTTTATTTCTCCCATTGGAGAAACCTGTAACTTCCTGCTAAAGGGCTTTGTGTTCAATATACATTTGCTGGACTGAGATGTGCTATAATTAGAGCTATCACTAAATCATTACCACATTAGACCATTTTCTAGTGCGCCATCCAAAACTCAGTAGGGCAATTCCATCTCTTCTCTGCTGGTGGAGAGCCGCGGTAATATCCTACAAGCCGGAGCTGCTCAGCTTCCTACTTGAAAACGCTCTAAAAAGTGCTCTCTGATAGAGGAAAAATTGGTACTTGAATGTGGGGATGCTTCCTGATGAGGCAAAAAAAAAAAAAAAAAAAAGTAAAAAGAAAGAAAGAAAGCCTTCAAAGGAACCTGAAGCAGCTTGGGGCAGTCTTTTATCACTCAGTTAGGAAGGCATGTATGAGGAGACAAGCGAGAAGGAAAAGTTGATTTTAAGTAATTTGGGGAAGAAAATGTGATAGTAGAGGGGCTGAGTGTCTTACAATGAGAAAGATTCGGTACCCGATGACTGAAGGACTGAAAAATAAAATAGAATAAAAAGAATTTGCTACTCAGACAGGGTTTTGCATCCAGCTGGAAGAAAAGAGAGTAAATTATAGAAACTGATTGCCCAGGTTTACTTTTGCATCTCTCTCATTTGCTGTGTATTCCCACAATAAGACTGTACTTCCCCCTTTTCATTCTGTAATCCGTCCTGCCCCACTTAGACCTTCATCCCCAAACTCTTACCTTAAAATCCACACTCCCCTCTTCTACTTCAAAGTTCCAGAAATCAGAGTGTAGTTGCCAGAGTAATTAAAGGGCTCAGGGTTTTAGAAATGTAAATGTAGTTGTAGTAGTTAAGGTGGCGTTATAGTGTGCAAATAACATTGCATGGAAATTTTAAAAAGAGGTGCCTCGACACCGCGTATCACCGACTAATATTTCCTGGGATCCTCAGCTTTCTCATATGTCAATTAAAGATACTAATACTGGCCCTTCCTACTTCACAGAAATGTTATAAGGCACAAGTTATCAAGACAGCAGAAGCCTTTTAAAATGACAAATTCTATGTCAGGAAACGACAGATGCTGGCGCGGATGTGGAGAAATAGGAAGGCTTTTACACTGTTGGTGGGAGTGTAAATTAGTTCAACCATTGTGGAAGACAGTGTGGCGATTCCTCAAGGATCTAGAACCAGAAATACCATTTGTTCCAGCAATCGCATTACTGGGTATATACCCAAAGGATTATAAATAATTTTACTATAAAGACACATGCACACCTATGTTTATTGCAGAGCTGTTCACAATACCAAAGAATTGGAACCAACCCAAATGTCCATCAATGATAGACTGGATAAAGCAAATTTGGCACATATACACCATGGAATACTATTCAGCCATAAAAAAGTGTAAGTTCATGTCCTTTGCAGGGACATGGATGAAGCTGGAAACCATCATTCTCAGCAAACTAACACAAGAACAGAAAACCAAACACTGTATGTTCTCATTCACAAGTGGGAGTTGAACAATGAGAGCACATGGGCACAAGGAGGAGAACATCACACACTGGGGCCTTTTGGGGTGTGGGAGGCTAGGGGAGTGGTAGCATTAGGAGAAATACCTAATGTAGATGTTGATGGGTGCAGCAAACCACCATGGCACGTGTATACCTATGTAACAAACCTGCACATTCTGCACATGTGTCCCAGAACTTAAAGTACAATTTAAAAAAAAATGACAAATACTATACAAAGTCTAAGTACTCTCCAGATGAGAAGGAGAGTAAAATTATGTGCATGGCTAAAATAAACTTTTTAAAAGGATATAAAACGTAGTTATTGATTTAACAGATAATGTGTTTTACCTACAGCACATTTGTTTAAACACTTTGGCTTGTTTTCACCTCTAAGCCTCTCTGTTAAGTCCTGCTGACATTTTCAGTCTTTCACTCTAGGAAACAGCAGCATCTTTGCTGAATGGTCGCTATCCTTTCTGTACAGATGTTGACTCATCTGTAGTGAATGAACTATAAGAAGGAGAATTGGGATTTTAATTTACTAAGCAGGGAGGCAAATTATGTAATTAGCTGATAAGCGGTTAAGCAGAAAAGTAACAGACATAATCTTGTAGGCAACACATTGGAATCACATAAGACTTATAAATAATTTCTTACTTAATTTCTGAATTTAAGAAATCTGTACTCTGCATAGACTTCCTGAATTATACTTCATAAAAACTGAACACAGGACCTGTATTTTTCCATTGTTTCTTTATATTTCATCTTTATTTTTAGAATCCACTTTTTGTTTTAAGTTTATTTTCTTTTTTGTGGTTATTTTTTGAAGACAAATTTGAAAATTTATTTTTATAAAACAATTATAAAAATCTAAAAGCATGTCTTCATAATCCAGAATTTTCAGAGAGTTAAGACACTATTTTATAAGAATTTTACAAAAAATTATGTAGAAGTTACCACCTATGGGAATATCATATTTTCATAAATATGATAATAGTCTTGGATATGGGTTATATTGCCCACGTGTAGAAAAGCAAATGGCAAGCCCCTAGTGGTCTGACTTATTACATTGAGTATATACATGAGCCAGAAGTTGTCATGTCTAAAGTTCAGCGAGATGTATACATTTCTTATGCCTTAAGGTTTTACACACTAAACACTCTTTCAAGCTCACACTATATTTTCTTTAATAAAATTATTGTGCCTCTAATCAAAATGTTCTGCATTTTTTATAAAGCTTGAATTTCATTTTGAATATACTTAAAGATTTTACAATGAGTCTTCATGTTTCCTTTTAAATGTGGCTTGGTGCTGTTTGTTGTTTTAATATCCATGGCCTGAAATGTTCAATCATTCAAGAACACATGCAGTGTGATGGAGAATAGTTAGACATCGAAATGGGGGGCTTGATCTAACTCGGAACTCACATCAGTGGTTCCCAGAGAATCACTGCAAAGACCTTGGGGAAGACTGGTGCACTCATTCTGATGCTATTTTTATTTAGCCCTACCTTTCTTCCAGAGATCAGAAACTGATGAGAAATGCAATTGCTTTGGAGTTCAGTGTCATAGCGTTCTGACCCTGAGAGTTGAGGGCTCAAGTTCTAATGAAAGTGTGTGTCTCTGTGGGTTGTATTAGCATTATTTAGACCAATGGGTATTTTTAAACGGATGGCAATAAGTTAGTGCAGGAAACTCATCATGGCGATTAATTTTGATTTTATACGGCAGATGTTTGCTCAGTGCCAAATAAACCTGTTCAATTTACCCCATGTCTTAATGTACCCTATCTATTATTTACATGTGAGCACATGGACCACTGAGAAAAGGAATAGCAAGGGCATGGCAGTGGTGTGTCAAGACAGCTGGCGAGGTGATTGCTTACAATATCAAAATTCTTGGCTGCAACTCAAGATTGAAAATAATTTAGATACAAGAAACCTTCTCTGTTTCTTTCTTCGTTTTCATTGCCTTGCATGTCAGACCTTCAGCTATAAACTTTCTGATTATCTGCACTGATAATCCACATTAAGAGAATATGACATAATAAAATTAATATTTTCTAATATGTTCTAAATATTCTCATTATCAGTAACATGCATAACTCACCAAGTACTTGATAATATTTGTACATAAGGTATTATTTTTACAATAAATTTCTGAACATTCTCAACTCCCAACTACTTGGTGCAAATAGTTTTGTGGATTTTCTTTTATTTGGACAGTGATTGTCATATAGATGTAAACTAGAATCTAGAGCCTCCATATCAGAGACTGCAGACGAGTAGGTAGAAATATCAGATAGGATAATATTTTAAAAGAAAAAAAAGCCTAGGGGAATTATAAAGGAAGGGTCATAAAAACGTGGTTTGCTGACCTTAATTATTTCTAGTTTCTTTTCCTCCCATACGCCAGCCATTTCTTCCACCTGCTACAACTGTCTCAGAATTTCTCCATTTCCAGGTCAAGTGTCTTTCTTTATCCTAGACAAAACAGATGTACAAACTGAGAAAGACACATTAAGCTTCTCTGTTTCTTTAACATCTTAGATTCAATTAACTTCTAATAGCATTTATGGGGGCTTCTATACACAGAATCTTGTGCTGTCTTGAATGGTAAGATGTAAGCACAGGAGTACTCAAGTATGATACAGATTGTACTACCCGCAAGATGAAAGGTACTGTTATCAAATAGGGAGCTGTTCCTGTGATAATGGAAAGCAGGAATCTGAGGAAAAGGAATTTACAAAATTTAAATTGGATAGGAGAAAAATACTATCGAGGCTTGAATATCTAGTTCTGATCAGAGAAGGCAGTCCTGGTTTAACGGCGCATTAAACCTGCCCTGAACGCATCCTAGCCCTTAGGTATCAAGAAAATGTTTAAACTGGATCAACTAAAAATAGCCTGACAGAAATGAAGAAAAGTACAAGGCCTTGTAAGGTCTATAAGTTTAAAATTTTGCCCCAGATTAATTCTGTCATTAGAATAGAAATCTCTTCAAATTTAACCCAGACTTTAAACTATTGCTACTTTGAATTATGAATTATCAAAGCAGTCAATTTTGATAGCAAAATTCAAGGAGAAAATGTACATTTTTCATAAAGCTGAAGATTACTATATTCTCCAGACACTTCTTTTTCTCACAAATCACTAATTCCTGCAACGGGGTTTTTGGTATTTACCTGTGTGTGTTAACTCTTCACTAATGTAAAAAGCATACGCATATATGTTCAATTTATGGACCTGAGACATTTTTGTTACTCAGAGAGATAAGACTGCACCTCTTCAAATTTGTTTAGCCTGCCAGAAACAATTCAATTCAAAGACATGAATATTACGTCATTTGGAGCAATTTTATTAGCTTCTGTAAAATGAGAATACAATGCAATATATCTTAATGTAGTCTAGCCTTTCTAATTGCATGATGATTCTTTAATATATTGCATTTTGAATATTCTAATATATAAAATTATGTTTTCTTTGTGGGGGATTGTGATTATTTATTTCAGTGAAAATTTATCATGCAAGTACTTTTGAGCTTTTCAACTAACTTACCAAAATTAAGTCTTAACTCTGACATGCAAATTTGTAAAACATGTTAGAACATGATATAGATTATAAAAGTCTTTTTTGTTTTTTTTGCTTTATTATTAGAATTTAAAAAGAAATTTCACCAAAGTGCCTGGCAGCTGTGAATCTAGAAGTTTAGCACTGTCAAGGTATTCCATGTTCTGTGACATGACTTTTCACCTTCCCCTGCATCATCAGGCTGGCAAGAGGTCTCTCTGAAAGGCTCTCCTGGTGATATTGGTGGAGCAGTGTATTTCCATTGAAATCTGAAGCCTGAAGAAGAAACATCAATATACATGTTTCTTTCTGTATAAAGCAATTGTTATCCTATTACATAACAAAATCTAGTTTTGATGATCTAGCTTATCTTTCACAAAAAAAATCAAAAATTGTTTTGTTATTTGATGTGCTGCTTAATTTAAAAAAAGTACTTTAGATTTTGCATCATGAAACATTTAAGTATTTTCAGGAAAGAGCCTATGTAGATTTTGAAATAATTTTTATTTTAAAGCACTTAGTATTAATGTGTATCTGTACAATTATAATTAGTCATTTTCAGCCATGTCCAGTATCAAAACATCCATTTGGAATCAGTAAAAATTCATTTGCATATAATTCCCTATTGACCAGCAAACCCTTCTCTTTTGTCTTTATCAATTAATACTTTTATTTTTAAATTGATAATTAAGGAATTTTCTTAATAAAAATGGCATCATGTTTCTCTTGTTACTGAAGTGTATTTCCACCATTAAGAAAATAGTTATGTAGAATCCATAGACAAACGTTTTTTTAGCACAGCTCCAGTCATCCTTTAAGCCAATTATACCATATACAGCTACAGTTAAAGGGGCCTGGGGGGCTTACTCAGCATCCTTCATTATGAAATCTGCAGTGATACTATGAGTAGTTGTCTTCCAGTGTGTTCTGAGGAGAACAGCAAGGAAATTAAGAAATAAGTTCACACATGTCTAGGCTCTTTTCCTCCTATATTTCTTGAGTACAGCCTTATTTACTTGTCCTTAGTTTTTCAGTGCCTCACTTTATATCAAACAATTCGTTTTAATCTACAATTTAAAATTTTTTTATTGAAAGCTGTTTTACTTCACCTATAAGTCAGAATGGTAAGAAGGCATTCTGTTTTATTTTTACATCTACCCTTCTAAAACATTATGAAACAATTCTATATTTTACTATGATGAGCTTTTACGTCAGAAATTACTTTCAAGGCCAGGCGCGGTGGCTCACGCCTGTAATCCCTGCACTTTGGGAGGCCAAGACGGGCGGATCCCGAGATCAGGAGATCGAGACCATCCTGGCTAACATGGTGAAACCTCGCCTCTACTAAAAAATACAAAAAATTAGCCGGGCGCGGTGGCGGCGCCTGTGGTCCCAGCTACTTGGGAGGCTGAGGCAGGAGAATGGCGGGAACCCGGGGGGCAGAGCTTGCAATGAGCTGAGATGGTGCCGCTCACTCCAGCCTGGGCGACAGAGCGAGACTCCTCTCAAAAAAAAAAAATTACTTTCAGAGAACTACTAGAAATATGTATGAATAGTAAGTTTCTACTCATAAAACTGATCAACAGTGATGAGGTAAAATTTAGACTAAATGAAAAAAAAGTTTGGAAATAGGAAAACAAAAAACGCCTACTTTTTAATTTACCTTTGCCTCAATAATGAAACTATATTTATAGAATTTATTGAATAAGTAATATATGTTTATACGGTATAAAATGAAACATCCCAGCAATATCAGTGTTCGATATAAGCACTTTTGGTTGTTTCATGGGTTTATCCTCTTTAATGGCTACTCTATTTTACATTCATACTAGCAGTGTACAAGGCCTCTGGTATCTCCACATCATCATCAACACTTGTTACTGTCTAATTATTTGATAATGGCCATCCAAGCAGGTGTCAGTTAATAAGCTCATGGTGGTTTTTATTTGTATTTCTCTGATGATTAAAATGGTCAGCATCTGTTTCTATACCTGGTTGGCATTTTCATGTTTATTTGAAGAAGTGACTTTTCAAGCCCTTTGCCCATTGCTTTCATTGGATTATTTGGATTTTTACTATTGAGTTCCAGGAGTTTATTTTATATTTCAGATACTCCTAATCCCTCATTAGATATATAGTTTATAAATATATTTTTCCATTCCATTTGTTGCCTTTTCATTCACCGGTATTTCCTTTGCTGTGTAGAAGATTTTTAGTTTGATGTTTCATTTGTTTTTGTTTTTGCGACCTGTGTTTTTAGTGTCTAAGAAATCATTGTCAAGATAAATGTCATGGAGATTTCACCCTGTTTTCTCTTAGTCGTTTTACATGTTCAGGTATTACATTGAAGTTTTTAATTTACTTTGAATTTATTTTTGTACATAGTTAGAGGTGAGGATTCATTTTCATTCTTCTGCATGGTGGTGGGAATATCCAGTTATCAGTTGTAACATCTTTATTTATTTATTTATTTTGGTGACATCTTTTGTATATATAACATCATGCCATCTATAAAAAGAGATAATTTTACTTCTTCCTTTCCTATTTGGATGCCATTTATTTATTTATTTATTTATTACCTAATTATTCCAGTTAGTCCTGCCAGTACTGTGTTGAATAGAATTGATGAGAGTGGGCATCCTTGCCTTGTTTGTAATAAGAGAGGAAAAGCTATCAGTTTTCTACCATTGAGTGTGATGTTAGCTGTGTGCTTGTCATATATGGCCTTTGTTATTTTGAGGTCCATACTTTCTATACTTAATTTGTTGAAAGTTTTTATCATAAAAGAATGTTAAATTTTGTCACAGCTTTTTCTACACTTATTGAGATGATCATGTCATCGTCATTCTTCTTTTTGTTAATGTGGTATGTAACATTCAAACATTTCTTCTGACCCTTTTGTTTTTTTTTTTTTTGCTTCTTTTGGTATTACATGTGTGTTAGAGCATTTGATATTGTCTCACCGATTTTGAATGTTGCACACTTTTTTACACTTTTTTTTTCTTTCTGTTTTTCTGTCCATATGGCTAGTTTTGTTGATGTCTTCATGTTTATGAACCTTCCGCTCATCTGTATTAAGCCAACTAATAATTTTGGGGAAAACATTCTTCATCTCTGTTATTACTGTTTCATATTTCTAGCATTTCCTTTTAACATTTGCTTATAATCTTTGTAACTGTGCTAAAATTATGTATCTGATATAGCATATTTTCCATTAGAACCATTAACATATCAACCATACTTATCTTCAGTACTCTGTCACAGATGTCAACATCTGTGCCATATGTGAGTTTGGTTCAGTTGATTGCTTCATCTTTTCACAGTGTTGATTTTCCTGCTTTTATGTATGCTTCATAAATTTTTGTTGAAATCTGAATATCTTCTATCACAAGGTAGAGACTTAATCCATTTTTGTGCTTGAAATGTACACTCCTTTCCTTCTGCTGTAATGGGGTTTCAGCTAATCTACACAGCAGTCTAACTAGGTTTGAGTTCGTGGTTAGTAAGGTTACTCTCAGTGCACCATAGACTTCAAATGACTATAGCAATACTCCATCCAATTTTTCTTTGTTTTTGAGACAGAGTCTCGCTGTTGTCACCTAAGCTGGAGTGCAATGGTTCTATCTTGGCTCACTGCAACCTCGGCCTGCTGAGTTCCAGCGATTCTCCTGCCTCAGCCTCCTGAATTAACCGGGACTCCAGGTGCATGCCACCACACTCAGGGAATTTTTGTATTTTTAATAGAGACTGGGTTTCACCATGTTGACCAGGCTGGTCTCAAACTCCTGACCTCAGGTGATCCACCCGCCTTGAACTACCAAAGTGCTGGGATTACAGACATGAGCCACCATGCCCGGCCTCCATCCTATTTTTCTTGTGACTTCTTTTTTGAACCTGAGAGTTGTGCTGAATATCTCTTCCACCCTCAGATTTAGGACCTTCCATTGAACTGAAGCTCATAATCTGTTTACAATGGTTTTCTGCTCTCCTAGAGAGGAGGAAGATTCAACACATCAGCCCATTTTATAGAAATCCAATATTCTATGCTAATAAAAATTAAGAAATAATATTTATTGTGCCAGGTAATGTGTGTCCAAATCATTTGAGAAACATGAACGGTTTCTTTCTCACCTAAGTCCATCCATATAACACAAGGCCCTACTAAAAGATTTATACATTTATACCCGTCTCCCAAGTGTTTGCACATAATTACAGAGTATAAGAAGAGTGATTCAATTCCAGATTTGTTTCATTCAAAGGGGCATAATATTCCCAATATCCAATATCCAATCCTGCTTTTGAAAAGCTTGGAAATGTGTTATAGTACATATAACTGTTAGGAGGATAGAAATTACTTCCTTTCATAGGCAGCTTAACTTGGATTCATAGGAAGATGTACGTGTGTGTTGTGTGTATATGTGTGTAGGTGTATGTGTATATATGAAATAAGATATAATCACTAATTTATTCATAAGTAAGAAGGTAATATTTGAACAGTCTTAAATAAAAAATAAACACTTGTTTTGTATTTAGCAATATCTATGTTTGTAACACTGGTTGAAAGCAAAAATTTTTAACAAACCAGTGATATTAGACTTCTATCCAGTGGCAAATACGACCTGTGAGTGAATGAGAATCTGAAAGATAATACTTCAAAACACTCTCCTACATGTAAAACTAATTTCCAGACCAGGGTGCCACTGTTTTTCAAAAGAAAATATAAATGTGCAAATATATATTAAGAAGACATGCACTTGAAAAACGTCTATTTAATTTTTATAATGCAAAGAAACTATATTGCACAACATAATGAGGAATTATGCTTGTCTCTATTCTTCAGGCTTTGACTAAACTATTCTGCTAACAAGATATTGATATGTTACATATTTAAACATATAAAGAAAATGATATATCTCTTGTCTTGATGCCATGTTATGTTGCTTGTTATCGGTGTTTATAAGATTTTAATAAGAAATCACTTTCCCATCAGCAGAGAGGATGGTTTATAAACTGGGATGAATTTAATTCTCATCAGTTGGTCATTGTGGCATAAAAAATGTAGATTACTTATTTTGAAAGAATGTTTTACAGTAAAAATTCGTAATTACCTGCTTATAAAATTGTACCAGTTGATTTAAATTATTTTCCCCATATTTGGAAAAAGAAAACCTCCACAAATTATGTATTAGTCATAAACCTAAAATATGATTTAAGGCTGTTTTGGAACTGCTGCTTTGATGTTTGTTTCTGTATAATTTGTTTTGACAACTCTTTTAATGTTGAAAAACATGCACTTATATTGGCAATTTGAAAGACATTATGAAATCTTCTTATAAACAAAGAACCTTCCAGAAAATGTGCATGTGTGTTGTGTGTATATGTGTGTAGGTGTATATGTGCATAAGAAATGAGATGTAATCGCTAATTTATTAATAAGTAAGTATGTAATATATTAACAGCCTTAAATAAAAAGAAGCTATTATTTTTTTGTTGAGAAATGTCTACGCTTGTAACTTTAGTTGGAAATACAATTTTTAACAAGCCAGTGATATTGTAGTTCTACCCAATGGCAAATATAAACTTTGAGTGAAAATATTAACAATTAGTTTTAAATTTAATCTTTTCTGAATATTAATTCCAAAGCATGTAATTATTTTTCAAGAAAATAGACTTTATGTTGGTTCTTAATAATTATCATCTTTACATTTATGATTTAATGAAAAATAACATACAGAGAGACATTTAAGACACATTTGGAAAACATTATTGATATAGAACTTTAGTTTTATTTAATGATGGATATATGTTCCA
The DNA here is from genome assembly GCF_003255815.1 of Theropithecus gelada. NCBI lineage: Eukaryota > Metazoa > Chordata > Mammalia > Primates > Cercopithecidae > Theropithecus > Theropithecus gelada. Next base: position 8,625,622 of record NC_037669.1, on the reverse strand, counting down.
CACAATTTTGTGCTGTCTGAATCTTAATTTCAGTAAATTTTAAATATACATATGATTAACCCTCAAAAATGATGAATCTGTGTCTCAAATACATAGTTTCAAAATTTAATATGAATTGGAGAATAATCAGTTATGGTATAGAATTACATTTTTCTATTTTTAGGCAAGTTTTAAGAATTCAGCATAACACTAAAATATTTTGACAAAATAACTTAAGATTTCAACAAACGCCCATTTAACACAAATATTTTGGCATATAATCTTTAAATTTTAGAAACATTAATACATAGGCAAAGAGATTGAATCTTATTCTTTTAAAAATTAATATCAATATTGATAAAATATTAATACATTATAAATTATAATGTTTTATAATAATATATTAGCTTCATTAATTATACTAATATAGTTGTATTATTTGTAATATAAATACTATAAATAACATTATAATTGATATTAAGAATATTAATCTTAATCTTAGGACGAGTTTAAAATCTCCTTACTTACTTTCCTTTTCTGTGTAATTCTGTGACATTTTATGACTATAAAATAGATTTAATTACTATTATCCAAATATATACTAAAGATCATTACTATTTTCCCTTTTAATAAAATTATGAATAATAGTACTTATTTCTAAAAATATACTAAATTGTAGTTTTAAATGTTATTGACAGCTTCAATTAAATATATGTAACTAAGTTTTATTATCATTTATTCTGGTTATTTTTCCATATATGCATGTATTTCCAAAGCAATAATTAATCTATTAAATTTATTCAATATTAGGTAATTGAGTAAGAAAATGTACTAGACATGGAGAATCAAAAATAAATCTTATTTTTCATTGAAAAGCAAACATAAAAGGCAATATATTATAAAATTTTACATTTAGTAAGACTAGAAAATAGTGTAGTGTAGTGTATGGTAAAATGCTAAGACTTTTGATTGAAAATGTAAGTTGAAATTTATTGCCTTAAGCATATGTCCTTCATTGTCTAGACTAGACAATGTTTTCCTCTTGTAGGTTTGGAAATTGATATAGACAGAGCACATGGGGAAGGATGAATATAAGTGTTAAGGAAAGGGACTGTTTTCTTTTGTTCAGCTTTCCTGGATTATTATAAATAGTATCTACTTTTGCTCTTAAAAAATATCTCAGTGTTATAAATAACTTTCTTTAGCAGTAAATGACTTAAGGTAAAGAAAATGAGTAAGGGCCTAAAATGAAGTTCAGATACAACATATGAGATTGAACTAAAGCAGAGACATCACAGAGGAAAATGGGTATCTGTTTCAGGCAAATCTTTGCACTTTTGCTTCATTCAATGCCCTTTGCAAAATGTTATATAATGAGTTAGTAAATAAGTAAATGATATAGGCAGATATTTCAAAATGGATGCACTTATACCGCCAATGTGAAAGATATGAATTAGTAATTATAAAAGTTTATGAATTAATATTAGATATGTGTTAGATATTACTAATTTATCATATATGTGTTAGATATTTCTAATTATGTAACTAGTAAATCACTTAGTGAAATAAGTAGATATAGTGCACCAGTTATGGCAAAATTTTCCACACTTATATTTCTATCTCAGCTCTTGTTATCTCTAATTATATATACAACTACCTATTTCACAGCTGCACTCAAATATCTCACAGGCACCTCAAATTTACTATGTATGAACTGAATTTTTTATCTACTTCCCTCAACTTGTTTATCCTCCAGCTCTCCCTATCTCAGCAACAAAAATGATTTAAAGTCATCTTTTAAACAAAGTGAATAATTATTAACAAGGCACATGAAGGTTCATGAATGCATGGACAGGATTTGGCATAGAGCAGGTGGTAACAAATATTGTGGAATCAGCAAATGAATACAGTTAACAGATAGACTAATCAAAATATATTCACACATCTTAACTGAAAATATAAAATTATCTTTGAATGTACATCTCTCTTTAGCTAATAGCCCCTTTTAAAACAAATATTTGTATTTATAGTTATTTGCTTCATGATACCTTCCTACCCTATGCTATTCTGTTTCAGCACTACACTAAAATGGCCATTATCTGTTTGGCATTAACAATTGCATTACAAAACACTGTGAGCACTTTTGATTTCTTGGATTAGCTTTATTGACATTCAGCAGAATATTTATTTACTTAATATTATCCTCAAATATATGAGAGAAGAAAGCAAGACATTAATTATCCAGTGTCATTTTGTACACGGCTTTACGGACCCTGCTAAGAACGTTAGACATTATCCCAAGATTACAAAAAAAATTCACAAATATTACAGTTAGGTCTCAAATTGTACGTGAGCATTTTTTTCCATAGATTGTCACCTCTTAAAAAAACCCCTGAAAGTTGAGAATTTAGACAAAAGTAGATAATATTCACACAACTATAATATAATGGACCCCACTGCTAGCCCTATTATTAAAGTTCTGCTTTTTCTACTACTGAAATAAACATGTGATTCTCTCTTAAGAAAATAAAAAAAAAGACACTATGGAAACAGTTAAATGTAAATTATTTAACAACAATTTGAAAAGTTAGAAAACATACTTGATATGCAAATGTATGTGTTGTTTTCACCAGGGCTCTACTATATTCAATCACAGCTAAAAGCAAACATCTAATCAGAATGCTTGTTTTAGAATGCTCCTTTTGGACTTGTTATCTTGAATTAGGCATTCACTATGGTGTGGAGAGGACGCATGTGACCTGGGTCTTCTTACAGACTTTTTCACCTGCAACTTGATATCTCATCTCCAAAATACGTTTAATACTAACATGTATTTGATACCCATTGCTATGATTTAAATGAGCTACTGTTTTAAATGATTTATAGTTAATGATAAAGTTGTGTATGTTTCAGTGTGTAGACAGACATAAGCCAAAGACTTTTTTCTTTAGCCATGTTTATAGCAATAGATAACCAGTAAGTGTGGCGCACACATATTCTGTAATTTTTTTCAGATGCTGGCAATAGTAAGGATATTCTATTTATGACCTGTGTAGGAACGGACCAATAATAATGTGAACAAAATGACACTTTAAGAGCTTTGAGAGAAGCACGTTATCATAGGACAAAATGAAAATTTGTCCTATTTATTCATGTGTAGTGAGACACATAGAAAATTTAAACGCAGAAAGTCTAAAGTTAAGTTGTTAGTCCTAGGTAACAAAATTATATTTATCCCATTTGGTTAAGAGTCTATCTTCAGATTTATCAGGTTTTTTGATTCCTGGTCAGGCCTCCATTACTTCTCTCCATTCAGGCCTCCATTACTTCTCTCTTTGATCTTTGTTAAAATTTACATTTTCGTCTTGGCCTTGACTCACGGTATTGTCTTAAATACTCTTTTTCTAGTATCACTTCCTTTTATGGAAAAGAGAGCACATCAGTTGTTTCCATTACATTGACATAATTTGAAAGAACATTTGTGGAGAGATGTTTATGGCAGATTATAGGGAAATTAATGTCTGTTTCCCAGAGGTTAACTAAAAGCTCTATGATCTTAATCATGAAGAAGCAATAAGAAGTTCAAACTTTCAATTATTCAGAAAAAAAATGCTTAGTTTTATCACAGAGCCATGAAATTTTGCTTAATGCTGTGTTTTTGTTTTATTTTTCTTGGTGCATCTCCTGTGATCTAGATTAGTGTATGGATAACTAATTATTTCTTTATGGTGTCCTAAGAGAAATATATTTCCCCAAATAACTGTGACAATCCTTTTACATAATGAACCAATTACTTAAAAATGGTAACATTTTAGTTGAGTTGTATTTAGAAACTACTAATAGGTATTCACAAGATCATGAAACACCTTAACTTAAATTAGCATTGCAAGACCCATATTTTAAAATTATGGGAACTATTTTAGACATTTCTCTAAACATAAAGTATTATCTCATAACATAATTGTCACAGTTGTTTGTAGACTTTGTCTTCACTCTGAGAGACATCATGACTTTTATCAGATCTTTCTAATGGATAAAAGAAGAATAATAAAAATACAATACATTTAAAATATTTACAGTATTTAATTCTGTGCTTTGAGTTGTTGTTAAGCCATAAGGAAGCCATAGAAGCATAATGAAGAAAATAAAAATGTTCATCCTACCTGTGGGTTTCCTCGTGTCCCTTTGTTATCTCTTCAAACCACCACTCTCTACCACACTTCATAATCCCTACTGTATACACCAGAGGCAACTATTTATCTCTTTTCATTAATTTCCATATTTTAGAAGTATATATTCATGGAATCACTCATTGTGTATTATATTTTTATTTGGTCTTTTTCACTTAGGATAATTATTTTAAATTTAACTGATTTTGTATTTTGTATAATGTGCATTAATTTTTTAATGTTAAGTAGTATTTTACTGCATGGACACACCACAGGTTATGTATCTACTCCGGTGTTGATGGACTTTGAGTTGTTTTCAGTTTTATACCTGGTTAGGTTTTGCTTGCTGAATATTATTTTAGAATATTTACATTTATATTCATGAGAAATACTAGTCTTTCTTTTTATGTTATATTTTTCTTTATTTCAGTATTGGGATTGTGTTGGACTTCTAGAATAAACTGGAAATTTTTCTGTGCTTTTTAATTTTATGAAAGGTTTTAGATAAACTTGCTATTATTTATATTTTAAATTTTTAGTAGAATTCAGCGTTGAGGCTTCTGAAACTGGAGTTTTTATTATGGTAAAGTTTTAACTAAAAAATCCAACAATTTTAATAGCTAACGGGTTAAGTTAGTAATGGTATCTGTTTCCTCAGGTGGAGTGAGCTTCAGTAGTATTTTTGTTTCAATGAACATGTTCATTTAATCAATGGTTGATAATTCCTTGACACCAAGTGCAATTTTGACATGTTTATGTGTTAAATTATTTACAGGCAATGTAGAAATGTTATCTCTCTCATTTTTGATCGCATAAGTCTGTTCTTACACTGCTAATAAAGACATACACAAGACTGGGTAATTTATAAAAGAAACAGGTTTCATTGACTCACAGTTCAGCATGGCTGGGGAGGCCTCAGGAAACTTATAATCATGGCAGAAGGGGAAGGAAACACAACCTTCTTCACATGGCCACAACAAGGAGAAGTGCAGAGTAAAGTTGGGGTGGGGGTGGAATATTAGATCTCATTAGAACTCACTAACAGCCAGCATGAAGGTCTCTCCCATGACACATAAGACTTATGGGAACTATAATTCAAGATGGGATTTGAGTGGGGACACAGCCAAACCATATCATTGATATAGATGATTCTTGTCTTCTCACTTTTTTCTGATGACTATTACCAGAGGTTCATCAATTGTATTGATCTTACAGATTGTGGTTTTTATTTAACTTATTTCCTCTATTACTTTTATATTTTCAATTTCATTGAAGTTCTCTCTGATATTTACTATTTCCTGTCTTCTTCTAACATTAGTTTTAATTTATTATTTTTTTCTTTTTAAATTTTACTTGTCTTGATATATAATACATGCACATATTTTTGGGAAACATAATAATTAAATACATTCATATACCTTGTGAAGGTCAAATCTGTTAAATAGGTATGGATATTAAATGTTTGTCTTTAAGTTATGGACATTCAATTTATTCTCATCCAGCTACTTTGAAATATAAAATAGATTATTATAAACTATAGGCAACCTACTGATCTATCAAACACGAAGTCTTCTTTCTTTTGTAAAACAGCATAGTTGTACATATTAATCAACCTCTCTCATCCCCCTTCCACCCTACTCTTCCCAGCCTCTGGCAGCCAGTCATTTACTCACTATTTTCACAAGATCCACTTTTTTAGCTCCCACATATGGGTGACAATATGTGATATATTTCTTTCTCTGCCTGGCTTTTTTCACTTGATGTAAAAACCTCCAGTTCTATCCATGTTGCCACGAAAGACAAAATTTTATTCCTGTGTATACATAAATAATATTTCCTCGTGTGTTGATGATATTTTAATCTTTTATTGGGCACTTAGATTCCATATTTTGACTATCGTGAATAGCCAAAAATGTTCAATAATCATGGGCATGCAGATGTATCTTTGTTACATTAATTTTCCTTATATTGAGCATATTCCCAGTAATACAATTCCTGGGTTATATGGCTTTTCTATTTTTATTTCTTTGAGGAACCTCCATACATTTTGCGTTCTCGCTGTACGAATTTATATTCCCGCCAATGGTGTAGGAGAATTCACCTTTTCCACATCCCACCCAGCATCAATTCCCTGTCTTTTATAAAGAAGCCATTTTACTTGAGTGACATGATATCTCATTGTGGTTTTGATTTCCATTTATCCAAATATTAATAATGCGTAACTATTTTTATATACTTGTAGGTCATTTGCATGCCTTCTTTGAGAAATGTGTATTTAATCTTTTGCCCATTTTAAAATCAGAATATTTGTTTTTCTATTAATTTGTTTGAGCTTCTTAAATTCTGAGTTTAATAACTAGTCAGAGATAGTTTGCAAATACTTTCTCTCATTCTGTGTGTTGTCTCTAGACTTTGTTTATTGTTTTCTTAGCTATTCAGAAGTTTTTAGTTTAATATAATCCAATTGGTCTATTTTTATTTGTGTTGCCTATGCGTTTGTGGTCTTACCTATAAAATAGTGACCTAGAACAATGTCCTGAACTGTTTTCTCTACATTTTCTTGTAGAAGTTTTATAGTTTTGGATCTTACGTTTTGGTCCTTATTTTGAATTGATTATTTAATATGGTGAAAGAGGTCTAGTTTCTTTTTTTTTTTATTTTGCATATGGTTATCTAGTTTTACCAGCACTACTTATTGAAGAGACTGTCTTTTACTCATTGTACATACTTGGCACCACTGTAAAAAAAAAATGGCTGCGTAAATGTATAGATTTATATGTAGGTTATGTATTGTTTTATTGGTTTATGTGTCTGCTTTCTTTTGTTTGTTTGTTTACTTTTGCCAATACCTTGTTAATTTGGTTCCCATAGCTTTGTAGTATATTTTGAAGTCCGGTAGTGTGATGTGTGATGCCTCTACCTTTTTAAAATTTTTTTTCACCCCTCAGGAATGCTTAGGCTATTTGCGGTCATTTGTGTTTCTGTAAGCTGAATATTTTTCAATCTCTGTGCAGAATATCATTGATATTTTGATAGCAATTACATTGAATCTGAAAAATTATGTGGGTAGTAACGCCATTTCAACAATATTAAATCTTGCAATCCATGAAGAATGGAATATCTTTCCATTTTTAGGTGTCCTTCTCAATTTGTTTCATCAATGCTTTATAGGTTTCTTTATACAGAGTTTTAACTTCTTTGATTAAATTGATTCCAAGGTATTTTATATTCATTGTAGCCATTGTAAATAGGATTGCTTTCTTGATTTATTTTTCGGATTATTCTGTCTTGGCATTTGTAAATGTTCATGATCCTTGTATGTTGATTTTGTGTCCTGCAACTCTATGGAATTTATCAGTTCTAACAAATTTTTGGTGGTCTTAGTTTTTTCTAAGGATAAGATCATGTCATCTGTGAACAAGGCAAATTTGACTTCCTCCTTTCCAAATGGAATGGCTTTTATTATTTTATATTTTGAATAAGGTTTCTCCCTTTCTCTATACTGATTATTTCTTGAACACTGATAATTCTTAGATTTGGTCTTTTGAGGTACTTTTCTATGTATTTCCAGCAAATCTTCATTTCTTTCATTTTTAAAAAAATTTTTTTCTCCTTTAACTGTATATTTTCTAATAGCCTGTCTTCTAGATCACTGGTTCATTCATCTGCTTGATTCCTTCTGCTGTTGATTGCCTCTAATAAACTTTATAGTTTGGCCAATGTATTTCTTAGTTCCAAGTTATCTGAATCATTTTTACAAATTATTTTAATATCTTTGTAAATTTTCTCTGATAAATTTCTGAATTGCTTTTCTGCATTATATTATCAATCACCAAGGTTTTTTTTTTTCTTACCTAATTGCTCTGGCCAGGAATTTCATTATTATGTTGACTAAAAGTGGTGAAAGTGGGCATCTCTGTTTTTCATTATCACAGGAAAAGATGTCTATTTGATAAGAATACCTTTAAGTTTCCTAAAAATTTCTAAATTCTTTATCAGATGATTTACATTCAACTCCTTCATTAAGGTTGGTCAATGGTTTCTTGCTTTGTCTATTTAGAGACTTCATATTTCTCTGTTTGCTCTTGTTTCTTGTAGACATATTTATGTCTTTGTATTGAAGAATTAGTTATTTCAGTATTTTCTGTGTTAAAAGAAACATGTTAGCTGAATTAAATTCAAAGGAGTTTATTTATGCAATGTAAGATTAAATAATTGGGAAGTCCCCAGAATCACAGCAGATTCAGAGAGACTCCAGGGATGCCTAGTGGTCAGAACAAATTTACAGACAAAAAGAGGGAAGTGAGGAACAGAAACAGGAGGTGAGGTACAGAAACAGCTGGATGGGTTACAGGTTGACATTTACCTTATTTGAACACAGTTTGAACACTCAGCAGTGTATGACTGGTTGAAGTATGGCTTCTGAGATTGGTCAAGGCTCAGCTATTGTTATAGGCACATACTCCTAAACTAGAGTTTCAAACTTGTCTACCTATTAAGTTTGGCTCCAGTTCATCTACAAGTACTCAAATGTAAAAGTACAGAGTCCTTCTCAAGCCTTATTTAGTTTGCTTTAACATTTCCCCCCTTTTGGTCATTTTCTCAATTTTGCCAAATTGACCATAACTTTAGTCATTGATGTCACTATCACCATTGTAAATGTGCTTATTTGGTCTTGGAACCCACTGGGAAACAGCAGAACGGTGAGTTTTACAAAGGTAGGAATAAGGACTGAGTAAAAGGTATCTCCTTATGCTGGAACATCCTGTTTATAAAAGAAAAGCAAAACCTAATATGTTCTGGTCTAGGACCTATGTGTTTCCTAAAGTCTTAGTTTGATTATGTCACATTTAGAACGAGCGACTCCATTTTTGTTTGGTTTTGTTTGCTGGGGCCTAGTACATGAGCTCACTCCATAAAAATGGCCTCCTATAGTTTTGTTTAAAAGTTCCCCCTTTTTGATCAGGTTCTTATTTAGGTGAGAGTGATGAAAACTTAAGGCCTTCACACCACTCTCAGTTACCATCACTTTGTGTTTCCAGTCTCAGCATGCCATTGACAGATTATGGTGTCCTCATGGTCTCACATTTCCTTCAGCTCTTGTCATTCCAGTTGAAGAGAGACCAGTTGACATTCTAGAGATGGCTGCATGCAAATATTTAAAACCTTTGAGAAAATACAGCATACCAGGAAGGCTATGATTATGGCTATCAGGAAGAGAATACCAAGAATTTGGAGTATGCTCCTTACCTAAAGTCTCCATAAACCAAACCACCTAAAATCAAATACGTCAAAGAATGAGTTAGATGCAGAGTGCACTTGCTTAACTAAGTGGTCTTTTTGTTAATACCCTACAACTGAATTTTTATAATCTACATTTGATATATTTCTCCATAGGCCACAAGTACCAGCAGCTGCACAGATACTTTTCTGTTTAGCCAGTTGTAATATTTAACCTAACTTTCACAAGAGAATTTAAAATCTGCTGTATGACTATAGCCTTTACAGTAGAATCTACTATAGAGCCTATGATGTGGGATACATCTCTAATTATTGCCTCCTTTATTCCAATCCATGGAAAAAAGACCTAACAAATGATGCCCTTCTAGAATACTGAAGGCTTCCTGGCAATGTTTTCTTTAACCCATGATATGGGTTAAGAGGAGTGAATCAGTATTCTGTTTCTGACTGATTATGAGGCAACCTATGTACCATTAAAGTTTCTCACATACATTGGGACTTAATCTTGTATCTTTCAAAGTGTAAGGTCTTCCATGTAAAATGCTGGCTTCAAAATCCTTCACAAACAGAAGTATGCTCCATAATTGCATACAACAGACCCTCTTTTATTTCTACTGTTCATAGAGTTACACACAAGGAAAATATATTCAAAGATAAGATTCAGATGACAGTAGAAGTCTTGATCAAGTCTTACGAAAAGTTGTTTACGTAGAGGACACCATCATCTTGGAAGAGACTTTCTTGGTTAGCTTTGCTTTTAGGATTTCAATGTGTGTATAGTTCCAAGAGTGTGGAGGGACCCCTCTCAGTTACGAGATTATGAACCGAAGGTTCAAGATCCTGAAGTTTTGTTGCGGTATGAATGGTAAAGACAGTCTTTCTCTGATGTTCTCAGAAGATCCAGTCTTTGGGTTCTAGATTGTGAAGGGGTTGACTATCTTCAGTGAACCATAAAAACCTTTCTTTATCTGATGAAAATGCATTATAAACACTGTTATATAATGTTATAAGCACTGTTATAACATCAGCCATCTTGCATGAGAGAGCTTTTGTACAATCAGAAAACATGCATTGAAAATGACAATTGAATGAAATCCCTTTGTAAATGTTTAAACGGACCATCACATAGCCAAATGTACCTGAAACTGATTGTTTTCCCAGGAATATGGATTTAACAAACCAAACATTGGTTATAAACTATTTCAGCAATTTATAAATCACTACACCAATATATACTTAATGTGGATCATTTTACCTTTTCCATGATAAGTCGTGGAACATGCAGAATCTTTAGTAACAGAAGCTTTAAGGACTCATGAAAGACAAGGTGGCTGTCCTGGTCATCCATGAGTCCATATTTAACGCTGGACTTATGCCTTCTTGCATACCAGTTGTTTCTCCAATTTAGGTGCATAGCACTGATAATTTATGGGTTATCACAGGTAATTTGACATATACCATGGAGTTAAGTCAAATTGTATATGTAAACAATTTCAGTATCAGATGATTTAACATGTAAATCTGGAAAAGTATTTTCTTGGTATTTAATTAATTTTTGTTCTACTTGAATTAGCAGTTTTATAAACCAGTCAGTCTTGCATTGAAGTTCCAGTTCAAAGGATGTGATTTTAAAATTATTAGAAACCTGTATTCAAAAGAGATTTTTAGAGTCCTTTCCATCCTTTCCTGAATCTCCTAAAAGACACCATATTCTAGGATTGTGCGTGTTTGTTAAGTTTTCAGAAACTGTATTATCATTAAGTAATTAACTATGGAAATGACTTTACGTGTCATAAAGACGCAATTGGCAAGGAAATTTGTTTATTTCTGTGGTTTCTAATAACACAATAACCATAATTATGATTGATATAATATACTCAGACATACTAGAATTTTAGAAAATCCATACAGTTTTAAAACATATATTAATATAATTCACTAAAATATAACCTGAAAAAGATTTTTTTTTTTAATTTTGACAATGCTTCCCATGTAACTAAACATGTCAAATAATCCTGTTTACCTCTCTTTTGAATGCTTCAGCGGCCTTCTGTGGCATCTCAAAGTTGGAGATCAGAAAAGACAATTTTGAAGCTGAAATTTATTTGGGGAAGCCTATCAAATATGTTAAAGGTTTAAAACACTTGATATTATGCTTAACTAGTCTGACCATGAGGTGAGGTAATTATAAACCTTTTACAATTTTTGTGAAGGATCAGATTAGTGCTTTAAGAAAACCCTGTTGTTTTTTATTTCAATGTTTCATTTACAAAATAACAAATAATACTCCTTTAAATTTAGCCTATATGTTGACACACAGAATTTCTTTTACAAGATTAATTTTTACAAACCTTCCACAGCTTGCTCAAACATTTAGCTTTATCTTATCTAATGTAAAAGTCCTTTAACCCCTTAGGCAAAAATTTACCTTCCTATGCCTTCTTACAATCTTTTATCAAAAGCACATTTCACTCTCTTCACACACCTTGCATGTACAACTTTTTTTTAGTAGTTCCAATTACCCGTTATAATCCCACTTCTGATACCATCTGTTAAAATAAAAAGTGTAACCAAATTAACTTTAAAGAAATTTAATTTAGCAATGAATGATTCAAGAATCGTGCAGCCCCCAGAATCACAGCAGATTTAGAGAGACTCCAGGGATGCCTCATGGTCAGAATAAATTTACAGACCAAAAAAGGGAAATGACATACAGAAATTGGAGGTGAAGTACAGAAACAGCTGAATTGGCTTCAGATTGGTATTTACCATATTTAAACACAGTTTGAACACTCAGCATTGTATAACTGGTTGAAGTATGGCTTACCTATTAAGTTAGGTTACAGTTCGTCTACAAGGACTCAAATATAGAAGAACGGAGTCCTTCTCATACCTCATTTAGTTTCCTTTAACACCTGTCTTGTTCCATTTCTTTAATTGGATGTATTTGCTTAGAGATTGTTTAGAATTTACCTTACGATTTTCCATCTTTTTTAGTCATTAGGTCACTTTTTCCTTTTCAGCACTAGATGACACAATAAGCCCCCATTTGCCTAGGTTCTAGGCAACAATCAGAGTGCCACTTGTCCTTGAATGGAAGATGTATCAAAGGGAATATCTTGGTAGTATGAGAAGGCTGTCTAGGGGTCCATGTTCAGGAAACCTGTGAAACAAACCTCCTTTAGCTTGATGCTGTGGAACTGCCACTTCAATTTGATGCCTCCTTTGGCTAAATCACAGAGCAGAGTTTCCAGGTCTGGGGCTGATTGTCTCCCGTGCCTCCTTTTTTTCTGGCTGTTCTTGGGGATATTCCTTTCTTCAGATACCCCGAGTGCTTTCCATAGGTTGAGGTAGAGATAGATGTCCTGCCAGGCAACCCAAGATGGTGGGGAAAATATTTGTCCAACTTAGTATTACCTTATTAAGTTAGAAACTGTGACTCAGAGGAAAACTTTCTGCACTCATGGTGATGGGCAAACTTGGAAGAGAGGTGTCATGGATATGGTAGTCCAATTCTCTTAGCACCTGTTAGGGTTTTTACTTCTCTGTGCCATAGGAATGGTCTCCTCCTATTTAAGTATTTAATTTCTAGGATATTGCTGGTGATAATGTCAACATTGCTCTCTTGATTTTGGATTTCTGTGGGAAGGAGTGAAGAGAGTTTGCTTCTATATTACAATTTTAGAACAAGAAGTCCTTTCTATTACATATTCCTTTTCAATATGGTGAGCAAGTAGCACTTTTTATTGTATATATTTATGAGGTACAGTGTGATTTTTGACATATAAATGCCTTGAATAATAAATAAATCGGCTGGAAGTGGTGGCTCACGTGTGTACTCCTAGCACTTTGGGAGGCCGAGGCGGGCAGATCACGAGGTCAGGAGATCAAGACCATTCTGGCTAACACAGTGAAAACTCGTCTCTACTAAAATTACAAAAAAAATTAGCCAGGCATGGTGGTGGGCGCCTGTAGTCCCAGCTATGGGAAGCTGAGGCAGGAGAATGGTGTGAAACCAGGAGGTGGAGCTTACAGTGAGCCAAGATCACACCACTGAACTCCAGCCGGGGCAACAGAGCAAGACTCTGTCTCAAATAATAATAATAATAAAAAACAAACAAATAAATAAATAAAGCTAACAGAAGTATTATGAATACTTTATATTATAAATTACTATAAATTATAAAATATGAATACTATAATATTATGAATTCTTCCCCTAATTACTGCTCTAGTAGAATCAATAAAAGCTTACAATATTGAATTTTTATTCAGTTCAAAATATTTTCTAATTGCTTTTGGAGTTTTCTTTTTGACCACCGGGTTATTTTGCAATGTGGATTTAGTTTTCAAATATTTCTGTAGTTCATGGAGATATTTCTGTTATTTATTCCAAGTTTAATTTCATCATTGTAAGAAAATAGTTTGGAAAATTTGTTATTTTAAACATATAAAGACTTATTTTATAGTTTATGATATGATCCATCCCTATAATTATACTGCGTACACTTGAAAATAGTATGAACTCTTGGTTTTGCATGGTATCTTCTGCAATTATCAATTAGGTCAAGTAGTTTGAATCTTTGATATGCTTGCTGATTTTCTTTTCATTTATATAAATTTAAGGGCTATGAGTACAGTTTTGTTACAAGTATCTATTGTATATTGGTAAACGCTGGGCTTTCAGTGTAAGCATCACCTGAACAGTATATATTGTACCTATTAAGTAATTTCTCATCCCTTACTCTCCTCTTAGACTCCTACCCTTACAAGTTTCCACCCTCTATGTCCATTGTGCACTTCTTTTTTTTTTTGCAATTCTATCAGTTTCTGTTTCTTTTAATTTTAAACTGTCATTAGTTGTATAAAAGTTAGGAATTTTTTATGTCTGTTCAATAAATGGACTACTTTATCAATCATAAAATGATCTTATTTATCCCTCGTAATTTCCTTTCATCTGAAATCTACCTACAGTGATATTCATATAACTCCAGATTTCTTTATAAAGTATTACTTAAAAATAAATTTCATTGTGTATAAAGTATACAAGATATTATGATATTCAAATAGTGAAATAATTACTATAGTGAAGCAATTTAACATATACAACATTGCACTTTGTTCTGCATATTTTTGTGTTTTGGCAACAGTAGCTATAATCTAGTCATTTAGTCAAAATCCCAAATACACTATATTATTATTGACTATAGTCCTCATGTTGTAGCTTATATCTCTAGACTTGTTTATTCAACATATCTACTGTTTCATACTGTTTGACTTACATTTCTCATTTCTTGCTACTCTCCTACCATGCCCATGGTAACTGCTGTTTTATTTTCTATCTCTTTATATTTTACTTTTTAAAAAAAATGTAATTTTTTTCTTCCTGTGTCTGGCTGATTTCATTTAGCATAATGTCTTCCTGGTTTATTCATGACATGTCAAATGGCAGAATTTCCTCTTTTTGAAGAATAATGTGATGGTTAATATTAGGTGTCAACTTGATTGGATTGAAAGATGTTGGGGTGATTGGACCCCACACCAGGTTGTGGGGTTGATGAAGTCCTGTGGAGTCAAAGGAATGAAAAAAGACAGTTTGAGAGAGAAAATGGGACCGGGGGCCATCACTAAGTATGGAGGCTGCGAACGCCCCGAGCTGTGGAAGCCCAGACTATTTATTGGTGATCAAACAAAGAAATAGGCAGTGAGAATATGGGGGTTGAAAGGGCGTGTTGCATGAAGCATATGATTTACAGCTGTGACGGTTTAGCATATGCTCTACTACTTGAGATAATGGACAGCAGGTTCTTTTAACTCAAGATACAATCGATCCTGGGAGAGCAAGGAGCAAGGAGACAGCAAGTGTATTCCAAAGCCACAAGCCCTGGATTCTATCCAAGTCACAAGGGGTTTTATGCCCTGGGCTTATATTATGGTGTGTCAGGGTAGCCTTCCACGCTTCAGCACATAGCTTGGTGTTCCAAAGTCCATGAGGGGTTTTAGACCCTGGACCCCTGACATGTTCCAAGACTCTTTTACATTATATCAGACATGCAAGTCCTGCCTCAGCTTCTCTCCCAACACTCAGCTTTTCTCCCAAAAATGGATGCCTAGGTAGCTGGTAAAGTATTGTTTCTGAGTGTGTCTGTGAAGTTGTTGCCAGAAGAGGTTAACATTTGAGTCAGTGGACTTGGAGAGGTAGATCCACCCGCTTATGGATGGGTACAATCCAGTCGATTGCCAGTGGTAGGACAAAGCGAGTGGAAGAAGGTAGGAGTTAAGCTGGCCTGCTGAATCCTCTGGTTTTTATCTTTTCCCTGTGCTGGATGCTTCCATCCATTCTTCCTGCTCTTGGATGTCAAACTCCGAGTTCTTTGGCCTTTGGACTCTTGGACTTACACCAGTGGTTTGCTGGGGTGGGGTTGGGGGGTCTTGTCCTTTCAGCCACAGACTGAAGACTGCACTGTCGACTTCCCTACTTTTGAGGCTTTTGGATTCAGACTGAGCCACTTCTGGCTTCTTTCTCCCTCAGCTTGCAGATGGACTGTCTATGATGGAACTTCACCTTGTGATCATGTGAGCCAATTCTTTCTAATGAACTCCCTTTCATATATACATACATCCTATTAGTTCTGTCCCTCTGGGGAACTCTAATTAATACGGATGACTTATATAGACATATTATATTTTTATATAGTTACATATATATGATGAATATAATACTTTTTAATGTTCTAATTTTATTTCTTGTTCACTTAGTCATAATTTTTGTTATTTGAGTGCTCAGTATCATGTTTACAGTATAGACTTCATTGTTTTAAATATTTCAGCACGAGATGCATGAAAACGCTTGATATTATTTGTAATTCAAACACTATATTCTAAATTACTATTATAGTATAATTTTGACACATAAAATTGTTTTTTTTCTTGTCTTATATGTGTGCGTGTGTGTGTGTGTGTTTGTGCATATTTCAGTTTCATCATTTTCTTCATTCATCTATACGTGGACACTTTGGTTGTTTTTCTGTTTTGGCTGTTGTGAATAAGACTGCCAAGAACATCAGAGTGCAGAATTATTTACAAGGCAATAATGTTATTTATTTTGGATATATACCCAGAAGGATTGCTGGATTTTATGGTATTTCCATTTTTAATCTATCTGTTTGTTTGTCTTGTTTTGTTTTGAGACGGAGTCTGGCTCTGTCGCCCAGGCTGGAGTGAGTGGCGCGATCTCGGCTCACTGCAAGCTCCGCCTCCCGGGTTCCCGCCATTCTCCTGCCTCAGCCTCCCGAGTAGCTGGGACTACAGGAGCCGCCACCACGCCTGGCTAATTTTTTGTATTTTTAGTAGAGACAGAGTTTCACCGTGTTAGCCAGGATGGTCTCGATCTCCTGACCTTGTGATCCTCCCATCTAGGCCTCCCAAAGTGCTGGGATTACAGGCGTGAGCCACTGTGCCCAGCTAATCTTTAAAAGACCCTCCCTTCCATACTGTCTTGATAATGGCCCAACTTAGACTCCCACTAGCAGTGAACAAGGCTTTCCTTTTCTCCACACCTTTGCCAACACTTTTTAACTCTTGTTTTTCTGATGATAGCTATTTTAATGGGTGTGAAGCGGTTTTACATAGTTTTGATTTTCATTTCACTGATTAGTGATACTGTACATATTTTCACATATACATGTTGGTGATTTTAAGGTCCTCTTTGGAAATACAACTATTTATGTGCCTTTGCTCATTTTTTGCTTTGGGGTCATATGAGTTCTTTATAAATTCTGGGTAGTAACTCCTTATCATACATATGGTTTGCCCATTTTTCTTCTAATCTACTGATCGCCTTTTCATTTAGTTGACTGTTTGCTTTGCATTTTGTAGATTTGTTTTTGTAGACTGACATAGTCCCACTTGCTTTTTTTTGTATTTGTAGCCTGAGTTTTGATACAATATTCAAAACATTATTGCCAAGGCCAATGTCAAAAACCTTTTCTTTTATGATTTTTTCTAAGATTTTTATGGTTTCATATCTTACGTTTAGATATTGAATTCATTTTGAGGTTTTTTTGAGTATAGCGTAAGATAGTAAAATAAGAATCTAATTTTTTTTAATGTGAATATGCATTTTTTCTCAATACAATTTATTGAAGATCCTAAGCTTTCCCTATTATGTCTTGATATGCCTTTGTGGAAAATTTGTTGACCATATATATGTTTGAATTTATTTATGGGCTTTCTTTTCCGTTCCAATGGGTCCAGATTTCTTTTTATTTGTTTTATCACAACATATGTCTTTCCATTCTTCTACTATCTTTATACTTAAAGTATTTGGTTTCGGCAGCATATAATTTAGTCTTGCTATTTAAATCTTTTTTGAAAATGTATGCTTTTTAATTCTGGAATTAATGCTATTTATATTAATGTGAGTTTTGTAAGGTTAGATATGAATCTATCATCATGTTTTTGTTTGCCAATTCCTTATTGTTTTTTTAAATCTTCTTCTGCTTTTTAGGATTAATTGAATACACTTTTAATGTTCAAATTTTTTCTTGTTCACTTAGATGTAACTTTTGTTGCTTGAGTATTTGCTATAAAGTTTACACTATAGGTCTTATTGTTTCATACTTTTACTGCACAAGAAATGCATAAACAAACATAATGTTACTTCTAATTCAAACAACATTGTCTTTTAAATGACTATTGTGGTATAACTTTTAAATAAAAGAATTGTTTTTTGTATTATTGGTCAAATTTATTCAGAAACATCATCACATCTTTAGAAAAAGCTAATTTACTAGGCAATTTAGTATTCTGTAATAATATTGAGGTCGTTTTTTTCATTCAGATTAAAAGCACTAAGTCATCATAAAATTTTAATATTTCTAAGCAGCAAAATGCTATGTGGTAGGGCAAGTCAGAATATTTATCTTCTGTTTCCTAGATACATTTCTGTAGCTGATGATGGTTAACTACATGAGAACAAATGAAATTCGTCATTAACATATCTTGTTCTATTATAATTAGAGATAATATGTTGAAATATTTCTGCAAAGCACTCGCTGGTGAATAATACACTGAATAATCAAGGCTTACATTTGAATGAGCTTTGCAAATTTGCTTAACGAAAATATTTTTTGGTCCCCATACATATTAACACATCTTGGTAGATCCCACTCTAGGTTGTAATGAATTAGTGCTTTCTCAGCTACTTTGAAAATATTTTTTTCTGTAGTTGTTCCCAGATTATTCACAGAGGTTCATTTCTAATTTGCTTTTAACTCTGGATTAACTCTGGATATACAACAATTGAGAAGTTTCAGAAATATTTGCCAGTTTATTAAAAGCCAATGCAAACAACTTGAAATTGTTTACCTTAATTTTAGCAGATTATTGATATTGCCCCCAATATTCTAAAAAAAATCCTGCAGTGGCTCTCATTGGAAGGCTTATAGTCTTTAAAAAGATTTATTTTCTCTGACACATTTCATTGGCTTTTCTAAGCTACCATGGTGACTTTTCCTGACGTGGCTAACAACTCAGGCACTTAGAATACTGTTTTGGTTACATTTCCTTTTTAATTTTTTTGAAGAAATTCTTAGATATTTCATTTTTACTCTTATAATACTTCAACTGTTGTTTTCCTGTTAGTTGAGAATACAGTGAAGGATGCTTAGTCTGGTAATATCAACGTATATTGTATTCTTTTAGTACAGATGCAGTGATACTTCATAATGAACACAAAGTTTTGTGATAGAATTCAATGATAAAACAATACACACTCTTATTGGCTATAAGAGTGTGACATTTATAGTCCATTTCTCTCTCTCTCTCACTCTCTCCCCCTTTCTATGACATGATAATTATAAATTACTAATATTTTAGTCAATATGTGTTTCTATAGAGGAATACCTGATATAGGGTAATTTATCAAATTAAGAGGTTTATTTGGCTTACAGATGTGCAGCCTCTACAAGGGGCATGGCATCAAAACCTATTTCTCGTGAGGGTTTCCAAAAGTTACTCATGACTGAAAGTGAAGAGGGAGAAAGCATGTCATATGGCAAGAGAAGAACAGAGGGGGATGAGAGGTTTCAGACACTTTGTAACAACCAGATCTCATGAGAACTCATTCAATCCCACAGGAATGGCAACAAGTAATTCATGAAGGATCTGCCTCCTATGACCAACACTTCTCCTACCAGGCCCATTCTCCAACATAGCGGATTATATTTCATTACTTTACATTACATTTCAACATGAGATTTGGAAGGGACAAATATGCAAACTACAGTAAGTAACAAACAGAAAATAATGGTATGGTGATATGCATAGTACAATAACATCACTGAGTTATGACTACATTACTGATATATGTAATGTGCTGATCAGCAATACGAAATAATAAGAGTGTCACATATGGTCTCTGTCACAGGATTTAACTCTGCTTTTGTAATACAAATGTAGCCATAGACAATACATTAATCAATGAACATGGTTGTGTTCTTAGGAAGATATTTTTGATCACTGGAATTTGTAGTTTGTATAATTTTCACATATAACACAATATTATTATTTTAAATTATTTTTAGCCATTTAAGATATCTACAAACTATATTGGTTCATGAACAATGGAACAACAGATGATGGGAGAGTTTTAGCCACCAGGCCTTAGTTTGCCCAGCCCTACTTGTACTTAAAATAGGTTCTTGTAAATAGCCAATGGTTGGATCATTTCTCTATTTTTCAACTTGATAAACTCTATTTTAATTAATTTGTTTATACCAATTATATTTAATGCAATTATTTAAATGTTTGAAGGAAGATTTAAATCTTATTGTTTTCTTTTTTTCCTGCCCATTTTTTTGGGGGGGGAGGTTATTGTTGCTATTTTACCACTTTTTCTGCTTCATTTTAGCTAATTTTCTTCTAAAATTCCATTTTATTTCAGCAATTGTTATAGTATTTATAACAATTTTAAAATACATCAATTTTCCTAGAATTTGTAACATACAAATTTAATCGCAGTCTGTTTTCAAATAGGCATATACTACTACCACTACATATATAGAGGAATGACTTTTGATTAGTATGTATGCAATTCTTCTCTCCCATCTTTTGTACTAGTTTGCCATATATTTTCTTTTGATTAATTTTGTAGGCCGGGCGCGGTGGCTCAAGCCTGTAATCCCAGCATTTTGGGAGGCCGAGACGGGCGGATAAAAAATACAACAAATGAGCCGGGCGAGGTGGCGGCGCCTGTAGTCCCAGCTACTCGGGAGGCTGAGGCAGGAGAATGGCGGGAACCCGGGAGGCGGAGCTTGCAGTGAGCTGAGATCCGGCCACTGCACTCCAGCCTGGGTGACAGAGCGAGACTCCGTCTCAAAAAAAAAAAAAAAAAATTTGTAAACTTGAAATACATTGCTACCATATTTTTCTTTAGTAAGATAAAAACCTTATATAACCTTTCAATATTTATATAATATTTTATAACCATAGACAAAACTGTCTTTTATATTTATCTTCTTTTTAGCCACTTATGAAGACCTTTATTTCCTTGAGTAGATTCACATGTCTGTTTGATATCAATATTCTTCTGTCTAAAGAGTTTCCTCTAATATTTCTTATATTTTCCATTACTGTGTTGCAATTTTTCTTTTGCTTACACATTTTATATAATTTTTTCAACTCATTTTTAATACATTCACATAGTTATTTTAAATTTCTCTTCTCATAGTTCAAATATCTAGGATGTTATCTGAATCTAAATCTGTTGATTACTTTGTTTCTTTCCGGTGACTTTTGGGTAGAGATCTCATGGAACCCTTACTTCTCTTTTAGAAATGCATCTGCAGTTCTCAAGAATTGCATCAATCCCACAAGAATGACACCAAGCAATTCATGAAGGATCTGCCTCCTATGACCAAATCATCCCCTACCTGGCCCATCCTCCAACATAGGGGATTGTATTTCATTACATTACTTTCCAACATGGGATTTGACAAATATTCAAACTATATTAAGTAACAAACAGAAAATAATGGTATGGTGATAGGTATAGTACAAAAAATATCACTGAGTTATAACTACATTACTGATATATGTAATGTGCTGAGTAGCAATAAAAGTAGTAAGAGTACCACATATGTATGGTCTCTGGAATTCTCAGAAATTGCATATGCATTTCTCAGGAAACGACGTATATGTATTTGAAGGATTTTGTGCCATCCAGCAGTGCCCACTTTTGGGGTATATTTCCACTGCTATGTAATCAGTCCATGGGGCTGCATTTATACAAAGCAAACTAACCCATCACATTTTCAGTGATCTAGCAGGAAAATAAAGAGGAAGGGATACAAGTGGAATAAGGCATCTGACTAGAGAAAACCATTAGGAAGAAAAAGATAGTTATCACTACAAAAGCACCAAAAGATTACGATGAAATATGAGAACTTCAATGTATCTTTAAAACCTGGACTAATATTTTCCCACAGCAGTGAACATTTTTCTAAAGAAATAGGCTTAAATGTGGTTCTTGAAGTACTGAATTCAAAGCATTTTGTTTCTCCAGAATCAAACTCATTTTGCTTTTCAATACCGTAATAAAGAGAGCAACCTCGACTTCAAATACAGCCTTACAGCAGCAGAATTATATAAATCTTATTTATTTAAATGATCTTCTAATATCACATCTGATTTAGTAAATGATACAGTTAATAATCACAACCCTATTTATTAAAACTATAAAATGTATCTTACAAATGTATGCTTCATAATAATTGTGATTTTTAAAAGTATTCACATGGAATAGTTCCAGATTATCCATCTGCATTTCCAGTTTATTCAATGAAGAATAACAATGCCAGGATTGTTCGGTAAGAATAATGATAACTGCATTCATGAGCAGTGGTTGGACTATACTTGGTATGAAATAATTATGGTGGATGCCTCTTCATAAAAATGTCTGGCTGCCAATGTATATAGCTAAAAATAAAACTTTGGAGTCAAGCTTTCTAGAAGTAAAGCACACAGAGCACTATTTTTTATGAATTACAGAATAGAATGGGTTGACAGGATCATCATTTGAAATGACTACTTCCTAGAGGTATCAAAAACTATGTCATCAGCTGGAAGGAATCGTAAGTTGCCAGTTTCTAATAAAAGAATTCTACTAAATACTGTAAGGATGTCATGAAGTTTATAACTTCAAGTAGGAAAGAAAAGATATTAATGCCTGTAATTAAAACAAAGACCATCTTTAAAAAGAGTTTTAGAAACAGCTTCACCATTACTCTGTCATAATTGAGAATTTCTATTTTATATCTGGAAATGTAGGTAATGAAAAAAAAACAACAAAATCTGTCTTAAGGTAAACTATAGTTGTTTCTAATTTTGATCATCTCTCTGAATAGACTTCAGTGTCCAGAAATTAGTTGATTATGTGGTTTTATATATGATAAAGCCCCACAGCATGAAAACCAAGCCTTCAGATGTGTTAACCAGGGCACTACCTCAGAGAGTTTAACTTCTGTTTCAGTGTTTGTGCTTTTAGAACACTTTTGCTGATCTTTCACCAATAATTTTTGATTAAATCATATGATTAAAATACATATGTATTCTAAAAATACAGTTGAAATATATACCTGATTTATAGCCTATGAAACACTTTGTTTAAAGTCTACCCATTAGGGAAGAAAATGCTTTATTTTTTAAAGCTCACTAACCACAGTACAAGTGAGAACACATAAAGCAATTAAAATAGATGTTTAGTTCAATGCACCTGTAAGTAGGAAAATTTTTAAGCCTATTCTTATGAGCTTTTGGTATGCTAACAATGAGATTCACATTAAATTACCTAATTTTTATTCATGCATGCCTAGGTAGAAATAGGACTTAAATTAATTGTCCATGGGTTTTCTATTGGCTCTAAAAGAAAAAATTCTTTACAAATTGGTCCCCAAAGAATCAAAACCACTATTATAACCCCATAATTACAGTTCACTGGAATATACCATATACAGAGGAGTATTTTTTTAATACAAGAAATACTTCCTGGTTGAGTCTACTACTGGCCTTAGTCTTACTGCCTTATTAAATTTTACTCTGAGCGAGTTCAAGAGTTGAAAAGTTTTTATAATTTTTTTCTTTTTTTATCATTTTTTTAAACATACAAGTGTGTTAACTTTGCATTTAATACTTTATTTTAGAATATTCAAATGTAACATAAACATAGATTTTAGGAAAATATCTCCAGAATATCATCAAATCAATGTAATTAAAATAATCTTCTCTTGAGCTTTCTAAAACTACATGACGGTAAATCACATTTACTTGAAGATGAGTTAATTTGCCTGGCCAGAAGTTTTGGTCACTTTGGTTACAATAAAGGGATAACAAATTGCTACATAATATAATTTGTAATGATTTAATTAAATATAAAATGATATTTAATGTGTGTGGTCATAGGATAAAATTCTCTTTATAAAATTAATGATTAGCCACTTTTATTGTTTTAAAAATGTGCAGATAAAGTCATATTTGAGAGGAAAAACATCATTATTACAAAGTTTAAAGAAAAAGACTTGCTGTAAGAATTAATGTTATTTTTACATACCATTGAAATTTCACTTTTTTTTACAAACTTCCTTAATGTTAAGAAGCTAATTGTGCATCACATCTTGGAAGTAAGTTACTATTTCTAATGGGTCATGCTCTGTGGGATCAGAGCAGAACCACTATAATGGGAAGGGCAGTGTAAGTAACTGCTCGGAAGAACAAAGATCTTTCCAACTATACTTTGAATAATAATGAAAATATGACTACTTATGGTAACCCTTTGCTGTATATCTAGGGAGATCATTTTACTTCTGGAAAAGAAGAATTATCCTTTCATGCGAATTATCCTAAAATACAGGTAAGTCAATTGATTTATTGGGAAAAGAAAGAAATTAACACTGGCTGGCAATACAAAAATTAAACACAATTTATTTGACCTGCTCACTATTAACATTTACTGTGAAGCAAATAAAAGGTAGAGTATGGGACTATTTCAATCTCCCACTCAAGAAAAACAAGTTTATTAGTCACACAGAGCCTTTACTTTATATTCCAGCAAAATTTTATGAAGTATAAATAGAGTCAAGAAAAGAACATTGGTCTTTGTACAGTCACATGCCAATAAAGTTATTGTCTAATTTTTACCATAAACACTTTTTATTGTTACAATTTAGTGATGTATTATTGTCCAAAACTTAAGGCATTTTATTCTAAGGATAGAGATAGCACAGTGGAAGAGAATAACACAAATCCATGTTTCAGAAAAATCAGGTTGAGAATGGTTCATGTGGATTTGCGAATAGAAGAACCTGTGTGGATAGATTGGTGTGATTCAAGCAAACTGCATCCTGAATGCATGTAGACATACGTGCAAAACCTAAGGACCTGTGGCAGAATTTATTGGGTTCATAAGCAAATAAGGGTAGCAATAGCATATGAAAATATAGGATCACAAAGTGTTATAACTGGGGGGACCTGCTACATGTAGCACCTCTTTCTTTTCAATGTTTGTGTGTTAGTAATAGAATGGTCCACAAATATTCACAAGCTCACCCATATCTTCTAACATTTATGTGACTAGCTGAAGGTCATAATGTGTTAAATTTTGACAAGGAGCTAGGCACGGAAATAATGTTTATAACTTACTAGCCAAAGTAAAAATAATCTAGCACATACCTTTTCAGTTGTCTCTTCTAATATATAGTTCCAGTTGTTACAGATTTGGTGAAGCTTATGTCAGTCTAGTGCTCTGTGGGTCGGTGTGGAGCAGAGCCTCCATCCAAAATATATGAATAAGAAACATAATCAACAAATTAATCTCTATTGTGTTAAGCCACTGCAATTTGAAATTTTGTTTTTACTGAAGCGCATACTTATCGTATACTTATCAAAATATAAATGAAGACACAGTGACAAAGAGAAGAAAATTATAATTTTCATTCAGTTAGTAAATCTTCAGGTAATTAATCATAAAAAGTGATGTTTTTTTAAGAATGACTTCATTATAAATTTCTCTACTGAGGATAATAATGCATTATGTTTTTAAGTATGCCAAGTTTATACAATTAAATAAACATCTTTGCTATCCATAGATGATGGACCATAATACTTTCTAGATTTGCACTTTGGAGTATCTTTATTTATTTATTTATTTAATTATTATTATACTTTAAGTTCTAGGGTACATGTGCATAACGTGCAGGTTTGTTACATATGTATACTTGTGCCATGTTGCTGGAGTATCTTTATTGTAGTACAACTGACTCTACTACATTCTCCTCTAAAGTGAATTATATTTTCTGTCATTTTTATTAAAATGCTGCTGGATTCTAATTTTTTGAGGATAAAAAGATGGAAAAGTAAATACTCAGGCTATAACTTCTGTAGGAAATCAGAAACATTTATGATATTAATAAATACTTTGTAAAGGCATGAACTGTCTTTTAATTGTTACTTTGCAAACTTAAAATGCACTATCTTTAGGAAAAATGAGAATACTGAAGATACTCATAGAAATAACACTAGTTTCAAATGATTTCATAAATATTTGCTATGGTTTTCTCCTATGCCCATAATAAATGTCTTTTGAAAATAATAGTTGAAGTGAGGCTAAGGTGTTTAATCATTCTGAAAACCTATTTATTGTGTACGTATCACATAGCAATAGAGATGATTTCTATTATAGCACAAACCAAGACACAATTAAAACAAATGATTTTCTTCTTGAGAGTTAGAAATTCTTGCTACCCCTTTATTTCTAGAGACTTTTTTCCATATAGGGGGCGAATTTTGCAGGGCTAGTGTGTGAAAAAAAATTACTGAGATTTCTGCAGCCAGCAATTCAGGCAATCTCATATCCTTGAAAAGACAGTGAAAATGAATTCTGTGATAAAACCTATTCCTGGGGATTGCAGGTGACAATTGTAGACTTCACAAATGGTTCCTGCTTTCTCTGGGGCTTCAGGGTGGGAGCTAGTCTGTATGCCTTCAATGAGAGTTAACCTGCGTATCTAAATTTTGTAATACAAAGTAATACCTAGATAAACAGGATCTTAAATTAAAGAATGGATATAATTTCTATGTAAATTGGATATCATGGCATGATATTCTTCTCTTGTTACTTGGCTTATATAACTAAGAAATTATGTATTCAGTAATAATGAAGGAATGATCAATAAAGATGTCCTCTGCTTTTTCTAAAATTTGCCTATAGATAGATACATATTGAATAGGCAATTCTCATCACATGCTAAATTTCATGAATACAGCAAAGCAATGTATATCCTTTTACACTCATAAGCAAGTGAGTATTTTGAAGGTTACTTGCATTCAAGGCATAGTAGGAACTCATTTTAGAATATCCCTTAACGATTTCAAGATGTAAAAAAAGTGAAATCAGCAGATAGCTTATGTACTAATATTTAAGAGTCTAGTTGTGCCTTATGATTGGCAAAATTCAAAATATTCATAAGAATTTCTGCATGCCTCAAACTGCCTTTAAGTTTGGAAGAAATTAATTTATAATTTAAATTAAATTAAATTGATAATTTGCAAAATTGTGAACGTTCTTTTTTTCAGTTTACTTGATAATGAATCAAAATTTAGGAGTGTTTCTCATTTTAAACCTTCTGTCTGCAGTGTTTGTTTTTATGAAAGAAACACTTCTTATGTGTTTTGTCAAATTTGGGTTGGCATTTTAAAAATGACTGTATATTGAAACCACAATAGTGGCATTCCTTCACAAAGCGTATTATTAGAAAGAAATAGGAAGAAACATACTATAGTAATCAAAAGACTGTATTATTTAACATTGGACAAAAACCTCTTAATTTTTATAGTGATTGTATAGCTGTTGAAAAACACTTACCTTCCTATTTTGAAATAGCCACAACTAATTTTCATAATTTATCAGTACATGATATCATTATGCTCAATGAGCCTGGCTAATTGATACTGGAAAAAACATTTAATAAATTCAGGTCTCACGTGACTTGCCCGCTACTTGCCTTCAGATTACGAAACCGGCCAATTCTCTCCTCACACCTATCTCTAGTTCAAGGGGAAATTCCACCAGGGGGAAGAAGATTTTCAAAGGCAGAATATTATTCCAGCATATTTAGATCAAAATACTCCTCCATTAACTAAATTCAATATGCCACTCTCTCACTCTATTCCTAATGTCTAGTAAATATTTTAACATTTTATTAGTTAGTATCTACTCCTCTATGTTTGTCATCTTTTCTGGACACTGACTTCTTTGTGGTTACAATTTTTATCAACTAATGCCATCCGTCTCACAATTCTCCACATTGCTAACAAAGAAACCACTCTAAAAAGTAAATTTGACTTAAAAACTTGTTAAAAACTATCATCAGAGTGAATAGGCAACCTACAGAATGGGAGAAAATTTTTGCAATCTATTCATCTGAAAAAGGGCTAATATCCAGAATCTACAAGGAACTTAAACAAATTTACGAGAAAAAAAAAATCTCCATCAAAAAGTGGACAAAGGATATGAACAGACACTTTTCAAAAGAAGACATTAATGCGGCCAATAAATCTATGAAAAAAAGCCCATCGTCACTAGTCGTTAGAGAAATGCAAATCAAAACCACAATGAGACACCATTTCATGCCAGTTAGAATGGTGATCATTAAAAAGTAAGGAAACAACAGATGCTGGAGAGGATGTGGAGAAAAAGGAACGCTTTTACACTGTTGGTGGGGGTGTAAATTAGTTCAACCATTGTGGAAGACGGTGTGGCGATTCCTCAAGGTTCTAGAACTAGAAATACATTTGACTTACTGGGTAATCCCATTACTGGGTACATACCCAAAGGATTATAAATCATTCTACAATAAAGACCCATATGTACGTATGTTTATTGCAGCAGTATCCAGAATAACAAAGACTTGAAACCAACTCAAATGCCCATCAATGATAGATTGTATAAAGAAAATGAGGCTCATATACACCATGGAATACTACGCAGTCATAAAAAAGGATGAACTCAAGTCATCCCAGCAATTTGGGAGGCCGAGGCGGGCAGATCACAAGGTCATGACATCGAGACCATCCTGGTCAACATGGGAAACCCCATCTCTACTAAAAATACAAAAAATTAGCTGGATGTGGTGGTGCATGCTTGTTGTCCCTGCTACTTGGGAGACTGAGGCAGGAGACCGCTTGAACCCAGGGGGCAGAGGTTGCAGTGATCCGAGATTGTGCCACTGCACTCCAGCCTGGTGACAGAGCAAGACTCCATCTCAAAAAGGTAAATAAATAAATAAAATAAAAAATAAAGAATGAGTTCATGTCCTTTGCAGGAACATGGATGTAGCTGGAAACCATCATTCTTAGCAAACTAACGAAAGAACAGAAAACCAAACCACATTTTCTCACTCATAAGTGGGAGTTGAACAATGAGAACACATGGACACAGGGAGGGGAACATCACACACCGGGGGCTTTCAGGGGATAGGGGGCTATGGGAGGTATAGCATTAAAAGAAATACCTAATGTGGATGACGAGTTGATTGGTGTAGCAAACCACCACAGCACGTGTATACATACGTAACAAAACTGCACGTTCTGCGCATGTACCCCAGAACTTGAAGTACAATAAATAAATAAATAAAAAGTAAATTTAACTTAAAAATTGTTAAAACCTTTACATGACTTTTGTTTACTTTAAATAATAAAACTGGATCTTGCTTTTCATTATGTGCAAAAATCAACTCAAGATAGATTAAAGACTTATATGTGAGACATGAAACTATGAGTACTAGACGAAAACCCAGGTAAAACTCTTCTGGACATTGGTATAAGCAATGAATTAATCACTAAGACCTCAAAAGCACAGGCAACAAAAATAGAAAAAATAGAAACAAAATAAAAATAAAAACAAAAATAGGAAAATTTAATTAATTAAATGAAAAATAAAATCAAACAAAATAAATAATCAACAGAGTGAATAGATAACCTGCAAAATGGAAGAAAATACTTTCAAAGTATGCATTTGAAGAGGGAATAGTGTCTGGAACTTACACAGAACTCCCAACAACTCAACAACAGCAACAAATTGAAATAAATAATTCCACTAAAAAGTGGACAAATGCCATGAATGGATGTTTTTCATACAAATGACCAAAAGGCATATAAAAATGGTTAATATCACTAAGCATTAGAGAAATGCAAAATAAAACCACAGTGATATATCATCTTAACTTGTCAGAAAGGCTATTATGAAAAAGTCAGAAAAACAGCAGATGGCAAGAATGCAGAGAATAGGAAACACTTGCTGTTGGGAATGCAAAGTTAGTACAACATCTATGAGAAATAATATGGAGATTTCTCAAAGAAGTAAAGATAGAACTACCATTCGATCCAGCAATTCAACTACTGGTTATCTACCCAAAGGAAAAGAAATAATTATACCAAAAAGATACTGTCATCTGTATGTTTATCACAGCACTGTTCACAGTAGCAAAGATAACGTATCAGCCTAAGTGTTCACCAATGGATAACTGGATTTTAAAAGTGTGTTAAATATAAACAATGTACTTCTATTTAGCAAAATAAAATAAAATAAAACAAACCATATCTTTAATTTAAAGGGAAGAATGAGTATTACTATCTTCTGGAGTTAGGTAGATGACAGAATAATCAGATTTCTTGCAACTAACTTGTTTAATAATTTCATAGATCTGTGACATAAGTTGGGTTGCTATGGGTAGGGTAATGTCTTAGGATTATGGCTCCTAAGTTCAGATGTCCTATATGATGTTGATACTGGAGGTTTAAGTGAAACAACTCAGGCATGGAAACATGCCTGATGTTCTCACTGATAAGTGGTAGATAAATAATGTGTACATATAAACGTAGAGTGTGGAATTACAGGCAATGAAGACTCAAAGGTTGAGGAGGTAGATGAGGGAAATGATGATAAATGACTTAATGTGCATACTGTATGTTATTCAGGTGATGGATAACCTGAAATCTCTGACTTCACTGCTACACTATGCTTATCTCAAAATTACACATGTACCCCATACATTTACACAAATAAAACATAACCTCTAATATATATGCACATATTAAAGTTGTTAAGAATATGATTTTTAAAAATTTGGAATGGAATACATGAACCCTTGAGAAATATCCATTGTCTATCCCCTTCAGCTTTACTGCATATATACTATCCCCTCAATTTTTCCCAGGTAGCATATTGTATTAACATATAGGATGTCTAGGTGTAGGAGCCATGATCACATTACCCTACCCGCACCAACCCAACTGCCATTACACATCTATGAAATCTACTAGAAAAGTTAGTGGAAGGAAATCTGATTATGCTGTCAGATTGTCTACCTCAGCAAGACCACATAACTATAATTTTGTTTTTAAAACACAAGTTATTAATTTATGATGTGATACCAAACTCAAAACTCCTATGGAAAATTCTGTTATTGAATAAAAAGTGTTGTGAGATCTGTCGTTTAAGAAGTTTCACTCTTACCCTGAAGCTTCCTTTTCACTCCTCCCTCATGTCTCACATTATTCCCCTAGATAAAGTTTTAAGTAAATGGAGAGAGGTAGACCTGTCAAACTAGCCATACCCTCAGACACTAGCTTGAAAATTGGGAAAAGACTCTTATTGTCAGAAGGGATATATCAAGGTAAACAGGAGATTGAAACAGAAAAAAAAATCTAGCAGGGAGGCTATAAAGTAGGAGTAAATAGTTAAATTTTTTTTTGTAGATTTTTCTTTGTGTGTGGACGTGTGTGTGTGTGTGTGTGTGTAAGAAACAGTGTATGTAGTATGAGGCAGAAGCAGGAACTTACAGCATTACTAGATAAACCCCACTTTTAAATGACGAATTCAGGCCGGGTGCCTTGACTCACGCCTGTAATCCCAGCACTTTGGGAAGCGGAGGCGGGCGGATCATGAGGTCAGGAGTTCGAGACCAGTCTGGCCAACATGGTGAAACCCCGTTTCTACTAAAAATACAAAAATTAGCGGCGTGTAGTGGCAGATGTCTGTAGTCCCAGCTACTCGGGAGGCTGAGGCAGGAGAATCGCTTGAACCCCGGAGGCGGAGGTTGTAGTGAGCCGAGATGGTGCCACTGCACTCTAGACTGGCCAACAGAGTGAGACTCCATCCCCACCTCTCCCCCCCGCCCCCAAAAAATGAAGAGTTCAAAATTAATTGCTCCTTTCGTGAGGTGGTGTCAAAGTTATAGGAATTTATTCTGCTATAAGAACATGTATTCCCTCACTTACTACACACCTCACAATCTCAGCCCTTGGCATTCTTGCCTTCTTTTATTGCATTCACTTTGCACGTGAATCCATTTATTCCTATAGTTTTAAGTCAGTTATTCAATCTTCTCTATCATGCAATACACATATTTGTGGCAAACATTGTGGATATCCCTATATATTTATAATACACATGTGCCAAGTCATCCTCCACGTGGTATATTTTCATCTGCCAGTTGCCTTCTTCTTTCTGATGGGCATGATCACATCTTGCAATTTTCCTGGCTGGGCACTGTTTTGCTTTACTTCACATAGACACACACACACACACACACACACACACGCACACACACACACACACAGAGAACATTAAAAGCATCTAATTTGAATGAATCTCTGCCGTGAAGGAAAATTTTAAAAATTTCAAAGTATTTGCAAAGTTCTGTTACCTAAACTATAATAAAAATAGAAATTTAATTGCAATTTGTATCATATACAGTGTTAATTGTTACATTCTGGGCATTCTGAGTTTCACAGATATGAATTAATTATCTTCTCATTTGTGTTGTTTTTATTCTATTTTTGTAAAATGGAATATATCTGTGGGGGGGAATTTGACAAAAAGACTGCAATTCAATCTAACAAATGAGGCCACAATGTTAATGAAATATTTTATGCAATAGCTGGCAGTTTCAGCATATATTTCCAGTTCATACAAGGTAGCTCATCCAAACAATGGATAGAGCCTTTCCAAATATTTTACATCTAAATAGCAATCCAAATAAATCTGTCATACAAAATCCTGCTGCTGAGATCCTGGTGAAGCACAGTGCTGTTTTAAAATTAGGCATTTATAAAAATACAACAAGTTGGGACCCAAAAACGTAATAACAGTCTCTTTACACATTTTAAAAAGTAAAAGCATTTTGGTTTATTCATTTTCTTGTTTTCCTTTGCTGAGGAATACTCTACTTGCCACTTTCATTTTTTTCTGAGAATTTTATTTATAAATATATCTGCTTCACCTTTTCTTTTTATGTGGTTGTGTCTATTTAAAAAGGCAGAGACATATTCTTTGATAAAAATGAAGAAAGTTTTTTTATTGTTATATTGTTGACTTTATTTTATTATTATCTAACCCATTCCCTTTCTAAGGAATAAAGTTTACATATTATCAGGTATGTGAATTATATCATGGTGAAAAAATTAGAGGGTAACAGTCAACAAAAACATTGTACTAATTAGAGGCACACAGATTGTTAATGAATGTTCACTTCCGGGATCTTATGCTTCAAGGATTTTGTATCTCATTACTTTCTGCTGTTGGATAGCTTATCATATTCTGTCTGAGAGTTTATCTTTAGAACTTGGATTATTAGAGAAAAACATTATTAATTGAAATTTCATATGTACTCCTTAACCATTAATTCTTCTCATGTTATTTCACAATATGCACATGGTATGAAAAATTTAAGAGTAAAGTTCCTAAGACACTACAGCAAGCTTGGAGTCCTCTTCCCCATGTACCTCAGCCAAATCTCTCCTCAAAATAGTGAATCTGTATGTAATCCTTCTTGCATGTGAGCCCTACCCACTGACCAGATCTAAGAAAATCACTTTCTGGGGACACAAAAATGGTGCTTCATTACAAATAGAGAAATTCAGCTTTTGAGATAACCGTTATTATACTATTGGCATAGTATTTTAATGTCTAATGATCAAACTGCTTTTATGAAAACACATTTGGATAATTTTTAATAACTGTTATTCTGACAAATTTTTAGTAGCTACCAATAAATAGAATATCTTATATTTATCTGCCAGGTGTCCTCATTTAAATACATTGCATATGAAATGTTTTAAAATCTGATATAAGCAAAATAATGATTTTGGATAACATGACTTGATTTGCAAAATTTTCATTGTAACTATTCCAGTTCATATTGACTTTTTGTCTCTCCTTTGTTTTTACTCCTCACAAGCTTTTAAAAATGATAAATCATTGGCGTCTCCCTTTACCAGATAACTTAAGAATCCCCCCATAGATTCTCATAAACACCGGCAAAAGAGCTCTAGAAAAGAGAAGCAACGTATGTGAACTGTGTCATTCCACCTACGTCCTTATTCTCATCAGGTCCTTTTCCTGTCTTTCGTTAGGCTGCCCTGATTTCATTCAGAAGCTAAATGTATGCTGCAGTGCTTATTTTCATGGCTGGACTGATTCACATATTTCTATTTAGTTAAAACTAAGAAAAGGAGTACTGGATCAAAAAAATCCCCACTAGTAATACATATCATTGGAACATATACATATATAAAAAATAAAGTTTTAAATGGGATTTCTTTTCTGAAATCTAAGCTATCTATAAACTTGCTTAGCGATGCGTCTGAGAGGTTATTGTAGCCTAAGGTGAAGTGATTATTCTTTACTTATCGTATGAAGTCTAGTTGTTTCTCATTCAAAGGAAGGTCACTTTGATCAAAATCTGTTTAGTAATTTAATACTAGATATTACAACCAAAAGGCTAGAGTATTCTTTTTTTTTTTTTTTTTAATTCCACAGCACAGTAGACCAGGTATTTAAGGAATTGAGATTCTAAATGTCATTTCATTAGTTTTTAAAGGTAAGAATATTGTACCATATTAAGTAATATATCACACTCACTTAAATATTAACCAATGTGAATTATTTACATCTACACCTCTTTACATAGCTAAAATGTGGAAATTAGAAATATTGGTGATAAAACCCTGAGACATTAGAAATAAAAAGCGTTATTAGGTGAGCAAGCTTTACTTGGAGTTCATGATCGTTATCTACATTTTCCAGGGAAGTTGTAAGCTCTCTAAAATGTGATACTTCATTAGGAAGCTATCTCGAACAAGTTTTTCTTTTTTTAAAAGAAATACTCTTTTATATAAACTTTCAGGTTTTCCTGCATCTCAAATACAAGCACTAATGTAAATTTATAGCGAATTCCTTCATTTCTCATCCTAATATTGACAGCCTATTACACTGTGACACCGTGTTTGAAATTTGATGCGATGTGTGAGGTTTTATAAAATCACATGCCTTCGTGAGAGCCTTCCCATCTGCCAAGTTACCCCTCCAACCACTCAGCCCAGCGTCACTGCACCCAGCAACGGAAGTTGACTTCTAAATATGAATGGCTAGGGTAAGGCTTATGTAAATTCCGGGAGATCTCAGTAAGTCAAGAGGAACTTTCTCTTCAAAATAGAAGTTTGGACTCTATGAATTTTATTTGCATTTAGTCAAACACCCATTTGTGATTGTCCCATTTGAAGGAGCAATGATAAACCTACAAAAGGCTACTACCCAATATACTGACCATGAGCATAGAGCTTGCAGCGAGACTGAGTTTGAATACTCACTCTGTCGTCAGCTGTCTGATTGGCTTTAAGGCTCTCAGCATTTCTGAATCTATGTTTCGTTATTTGCAAAATGAAGGTGACTATAATGATATTTATCTCATTGTGTTCTTTTAAGGAATAAATTAGTTGACATATATAAGGAACATTTCACATACCGTAGTTAGAACTGTTTATGGGTTAGCCATTTTAATTATATATTTAACAAAAAAATACGTGTTCTTACTTTTCATTTTCTTTACCAAGCAATTTAAAAGTGATATTGATGTTATACACTGAATCCATTTGTTAATTAATTCATATGGCCATCACTACTTTGGAAAAAGAAATGAGTTGACTACAGGATGAAGAAGTCTTCAACTATAGTTAAAGTAGTTGTACTCCTTACTGTCTTTGATCAGATATTCTTAAAGGAGACTATGTTCAAATAAACAACAACAACAACAAATACAATCCAAATTCGAAGTGACTCATATGGATCCATCACCTCTACTAAATCAGAGACACTAAGTCAATATTTATTTGGAATGAATATAAAAGAAATATGACTTTAGATTGTATTTGTGATTATGCATCAAGTCCACATGAAACCCAGTTAAGTTTGCTAACACTTTGCCATTTAGTACTTTAATTTATTTTTATCTAGATGAAATCTCATTGTAATCTTTATCTGTTTTAAATGAATCCGAATTTAATAAAATTTCAGATTTAAAGTGACATCCTATTTATTTTTCTCTTATTTCATTAATGAAGCAGTTACAAAGCTCAGTCTCAACATTATTTCCAGGGTATCCCATTAGAAACAATATAAGAAAAAAGCCTATCATTTATTTTTCTCACTCATTTGTAGCCTTTCAGAATATTTGCAATCTTTTGGAACATTTTTGTATTTACAATTCTTTTGTAGCTCTTTAACGTTTAAGAGAATTATATCTAAGTGTTACATGTAGAATTAGCATAAATTAAATATATTTGACTGTTAATTTTTAAGGCAGATGTACTATGATTTTGTGTTTATACATATATTATTTTATAGAACTATTTCTCTGTTTATTTTTACTAGCAATTTGTTACACATTTGTGGAGAAAGAGTAAAATCCTAAACGAGAAAATTTCATATTTGATTTTAAAAAATTCTTTCATGTTCTTTCTGCACTTCTTCAAACTTTTTCTCTTCCTATTATAAAATAACATGGAGCTGAAAATCTGAGAGCCCACACTGGAAAGTCATTTTGATTTTGTATCTCTTACTGAATATTGTTACTTGTCCTGGTGTTTCTCTTTTTTCTGATATGTTTGTTAGTTAAAACTGTTTGGCTGAAATAGCTAACATAGCTTACTACTACTGTTATTTCCTTTCTACATATTACAGTTTGTTGTTTATAGTTTCTTTTTCTTTATTTATGTGTTTTAATTTTGAACAGTTTAATTTTTAGTTTACTTTTCTTTTTTTTTTTAATGGTCCTTTAATTTGTTGCTTGTATTCTTAGAAAGCCTATGTCTCTTACTTTCATGTCATTTGTATTTTGTTTTAAAGATACAATTTTTGTAAGACACTTTTAAATACACATCAAAGCAATCAAATATAAACTAAAAATGAATTTTAGAAATTTAATTTATATGTTATATGTGATAGTTGGATAAGACTTTAATACTTTTGGTAAGCAATCAAATATAAACTAAAAATGAATTTTAGAAATTTAATTTATATGTTATATGTGATAGTTGGATAAGTCTTTAATACTTTTGGTATTCATTCTATTTCTTTTGTAAAACTAATTTACTTTAATTGTTTTAGTGCCTTATATTGCAAATACAAAATATTTGCCATAAAGCAATTATGAAAAACATTGACTCTATGAAGTTTGACTGTCACTCATAATTCATTTTGCATGAAATATTCAATGAATCCAGATGCAATCTGTAATTATTATGGGAACAGTGACTCAAGGGTAATTCTTGATTTGAAAATTATCTTAATTTTAATGTTTTTTTATTTTAGCTTCAGAAATACAGCAATTATATACAGAGATATGAAGCGAAAGCAAAAGTTAGTTAAAAAGAGGAGGTATATTTCTGTGTTTATTTGCTTTTGCTTAAAACCACCACTCACCTTAAAGTGGTATCTTAAAGTGAAAGCATTTACAAAAACTAAAATTTTATTTTTTCACATTTAAAATATAAAATACCATAAATTATATTTTTTAGCTTTTCAAGGATTAATTTTAAAACAGTAATAGAATGATAAATGTTTCATTTTTCTTTTAAATCATGTAATCTAGTAATAGTAAAATTGACACAAAAAAGAACATAATTTTAAACACAGCCATGAATTTTGCTTATGATATTATGACATTTCATTTTGTTGTGTAAGACTTTCTGAAACATTTTCAATATTAACATTATAATAAAAATTAATTTAATTTTAGAATTTGAAAATAAAACATGTAGGTAGTGGACATACTTCTTAACGCTTTTCTTTAATTACAATATTTTAAAATTTAGTAGATTTGGGTTTCACATGTATTATTTCCTGGAATCATCTGGTCTGAATAAATGGGTTTAGGATTCATTATGCCCTCTTTAGGTAACTGTTAGATTTAAAACAATTAAGTTTGCTGTTTGCATATACAGCACATTTCAGACAATATTAGAGCCTTGCCATTCCTTCTGGAAGCATTTCTAGTGTGGCTTCTCATCAGCATCTGTGATGCCACGTGGGGCGGGGTTATTGTAACTACTTTCCCAGTTCTCCTACCTAACACCCTAACACCTTAAAGTGCTTTGGAGTGTTATCATGAAGCCTTTTCTTTTTAGTAATTTATGTTTCATAAAGTTCTTTATTCACATAGAAGAACTATATGGTTTATTTATGGCGTCTGCAATTACTTGAGAAAAAAACCCAGAAAACTGTTACAACAATAGTAATTTCTAGACATAGTGAAAGGCATTTAAGAAGAATAAATAAATGGGTCATATCTATTCGATTCAAGTTTTCTTCTTTGTTCTACTTGTTAAGACTATTACCGTGACATAATACATGACAGAAACAACTCTATAAACTACTTGCAGCTGCATTTAGTTTTACAAAATGTGAGTATGATAAATTTTAGCAGTGGCTTTGATTTATATTTAAAATACAATATATACATTAATATATAAGGTTGAGAGGGAGTATAGAGAAAAGTGCAGTGGGTTTGTATTGTCTTTTTCCTCTACCTTATTACATGATTATTGTTCCATTTCAGCTTATGAAAAAGTAGTACCTTTATTCCCTCTGATTTATTAAAAATATTGAAAAAGCATTATAGTACAATCCATAGTAATGTTGGTGGTATTATGTCAAAATTCGATGTAGCATTGCTTGTAATGAAAGCTAAATAAGTTGGGTAATTAAATAAATTTCTTCAGTGTCTTAAATAGCTGCAAAAGTTGCTTTCCCATTATATATTTAGCCAAATATTTTAAATATTTGATTTGCCTTTAAGATTTGGCTATTAAAATAAGTGGCTAACATATTTGTATATATATGTATTTATACATTTTAAGATTAAAGGCCTTGAAGTGGAGTTGATGAGTGAAATTATACACAGATTTAACGTCATCCTGCTTATTGTAAAATTGCCTTCTACATGTCACACTAAATTACATTCCCACAGTACATTATTTCTACATCAGCCCTGGAATCTCTTTTTCTTAATCTAATAAGGAGAACAAAGTTTTATTTATCTCTATCTTTTAAAGATTATTAGGTCAAAATGTATTTAAATCTTCATAAGCTTTTAATTTTTTTTCCAAATTAAATAAAATTTAATTTGAAAGAGTTATTAGAAATCAAGTTTTTTATTTTATTTTATTTATTTATTTATTTATTTATTTTTATTATTATTATTATACTTTAAGTTCTAGGGTACATGTGCATAACATGCAGGTTTGTTACATATGTATACTTGTGCCATGTTGCTGTGCTGCACCCATCAACTCATCATTTACATCGGGTATAACTCCCAATGCAATCCCTCCACCCTCCCCCTCCCCATGATAGGCCCCGGTGTGTGATGTCCCCCTTCCCGAGTCCAAGGGATCTCATTGTTCAGTTCCCACCTATGAGTGAGAACATGCGGTGTTTGGTTTTCTGTTCTTGTGATAGTTTGCTAAGAATGATGGTTTCTAGCTGCATCCATGTCCCTACAAAGGACACAAACTCATCCTTTTTTATGGCTGCATAGTATTCCATGGTGTATATGTGCCACATTTTCTTAATCCAGTCTGTCACTGATGGACATTTGGGTTGATTCCTAGTCTTTGCTATTGTGAATAGTGCCACAATAAACATACGTGTGCATGTGTCTTTATAGCAGCATGATTTATAATCCTTTGGGTATATACCCAGTAATGGGATGGCTGGGTCATATGGTACATCTAGTTCTAGATCCTTGAGGAATCGCCATACTGTTTTCCATAACGGTTGAACTAGTTTGCAATCCCACCAACAGTGTAAAAGTGTTCCTATTTCTCCACATCCTCTCCAGCACCTGTTGTTTCCTGACTTTTTAATGATTGCCATTCTAATTGGTGTGAGATGGTAGCTTTTAAAAATTTAACATGATAGCTATTTATATGGACACCACTTTCACAACCCATATTTTTCTCACTGATTTCAGAAAACAGTTTAGTTCCCATTGTCTTTCACTCTCTCCTTCTCTGACCCTCTCTCTCCCCTCAGCTCTTGCTCTCTTCATCCCCTTATCTGTAGTGTCCTTTCTTGCTTGACTGAGTTTTTTGCTTCTGACTTTATATGGTACATTTTTGATTACCAGAATACTTTTGGATTACAAGAGACTATTGCTCATATTCTTTTTCTTTCTTTCACAGAAAGTTTATGAATCTTTCCATAGTTCTGTTTATTCCAAAAAATGTTCTGTCATTTTGAAAATTTCTTAAAGTAATTATACAGAGAGTCTTTGGGAGTTTACTGTATAACTAGAAAATATCTATATTCATCCATATAAGGGAGAATTATAAAGTACATGTCATTTAGGGCAGTGTTTGCCTCTTGCTTTTACACAGTTGTTCAAATTTTATTAACTTTTTTACTAAACGCCAGTAAATGTGATAGTTTTCTGGATAATCATCTTAGTAATTACATTCAGTATTTTCATGTTTAATCTTGAGATTGAATATTATTCTTTTAAATATATATAACATTAATCTGAATAATAAACAATATTTCCAAACTAGCCAAAATATATGTGTATTATTTGTTATCTCAGTTTATCAAATAACAAAACTAATATTCAAAGAGGTTAACTATACATTCATATTACATAGTTGTGTAAGTGGCAGAGTTGTATCTTGAACCCAGTTAGTTTTCTAGGAACCCAGTGTCTAAGCACTTGCCACAATTGACTCTGTATATTTAACTTGTAAATAGTCATTTTACTCAACTATATCTTGTTAATAATTATATGTCTATATGCACACAAATATACCCATATATTTATTTATATGTATATATTTAAGCCAAAACACATATACAGAAATTTCATTCTGTTGTAATTTCCCAATACACAAATAATTTTCCCTCGCCAATCCAAATATTTGTACAACTTCTGTTTTTTCTCCTTTAAATTCCATTGACTGGCACTTTCAGAAAATGTTAGAAAAAGATAGTGGTGATAGCATGCTGCCCATCTGAGTTCTCGCTTTCATAGGAATGCTTGTAAAGCTTCACCATTGATCAAAGTACGTGTGTTCCATGGCACAGAGTTACATGTGTTCCTATTACACTGATTGTTTTTACTCAGCAACATATGTCAAATTTACCAAATGTTTTTTTCTTCATGCATCACGATATTTATACATTTAATATGTTTCCTATATTTTAGATATCATTGCATTCCTGAACTGTATTCTATGTGACTATGAAATTTATTTTTCTACTAGATTGCCCCATTTTAATTACGATTTTCTATTTGGAATGTTTGAATCAATTTTGGTGTTAGGTTAATACATACTGTATATTACTTTCGTGTGCTCTCTTCGTCAGCTTTCAGTCCAACATAAAGAGGATTTGAAAAATACAAGAAGGTTTTCAACTTTTGCTGTCATGTGGAATAATGTAAATGACGTGTTGATCATATTTACATTTCTAAATTTGTATTTACATTTTGTCCATATTATCTTAGGCTTCCTTGTGATTTATTCTGTGGAGAGTTTGAAAGCTCTTTCTTTTTTGATATTATAATGACTGTTTTTTCTATTATAATCCATTCATAACTAATCTTATTCCTTTACTTCCTTCTTTTCTTAATTTATTTGTTTTACATGATCTTTTAAAATGCTATTTTTATTCATTCATATTTTAATTCAGTAATAAGTGTTTTTAGGACTATACATTTTCCTCTGAGTGTATACTTGGCTCACTACCCTGTATTTAATTTTTAGTGTTCCCTGAATTGATATAGATGGATTGGCAAATGGTTGCCAAGAATTAAATGATGCACACCCACTGCCTGTTTGCTAAATAGAATTATATTAGAGCACAGACACATCCTTTGTGTATTTATTGACTGTGATTGCTTTCATGCTACGATGACAGAGTAGTTGGAATAAATATCAAATAGCCCTCAAAGACTAAACTATTTTCCATCTATTCTTTTACAGCAGGGTACATCAGGGGAAAATAGATCAGCCAGAATGTGGTCTCAGCCTCAGCTGTTGAAGAGGTTCAGCTTTAACCCTGCCAGTAGGCCTGGAGTATGAATTGTACGGCAAAGTTGCCCCCACACTGGAGAAAATTTAACTGCTATTTTATCCAAATGGAAATCTGACATTTGAAGCATAAGGTCTTTCTATTGAGAAAAGGAGCTTAATTTCACAGATGAGGCAACTCCTATTGGGTGAGAAATATTCTCCAGAGAAAAGTGCTCTTTTAAAATTTATGACAGTTGGTGAATGGACCTATTTGCCTAATAAAGGTAAGCTGCGGGAGACCAAACAGCATCCACTAGAATCCATCCTCTATTTCAACCTGATTGGCTTGCTCTGACATTAGGCTCACTTTATCTTGTCACAGCTTCACTAGGATTCTGATTTGTCATACTTTCTGTAAAAATGAATAAATTAAAGTTTAATTAGATGACCTATACCTTCCACTCTAGTTGTTTATAAAACCATAACTGATATTATCCTTCTTTTTTTCTACATATTGAAATATTATTTCCTCTTAGCCAACACTTATGTTGGTCTGGGTAGCTTGACTGGTGATGTGATCTATGCTTTCATCCCTGCAGGATTTTGAATATCTAATTAGCATACATTTCTCAGACAATGGCTGCTATATTTGTATATTTTACAGTAGATTATCTGAGTATCAAACATATAATTCTCCACCTTCATTATTTTGCAGTAGCCCCATGATCTCACATTGACTCCAGTGAATTACCCCTCCCAGTATGACAGTCTCTTTCTGCGATTCTAGTTTACTGATGCAAAGAGCCAAAAGTTACCACGGGGACTATCATCATGTCGATTCTTGTGATTAGAGTCTAAAGTTGCGATAATGAAAAGGAGTATTTCTTCAAGTGGAGTAGTTAGTGTTGCTGAGTGGGACAAATCCTATTTGCACTGTTTTGCTCTTAGATTCATTTATGCTATCTACTGGGGATAATGATCATATAATTGCTGAATATCTACCATATTTTAAATAATATACCCTATTCTTTCCTGGTATCATTCCAAAGTAGAATTTCCAGATATGCCTTTAATGCTTATTCCATTGTTTATGTGGCTGGCGTAATTTTTAATGATGCCATGTGAAGTAGGACCAGTAAACCCTTGAGTTTTGCACCCAAACCACATTTTTTTCCATAAAGAAAATATTTTGGTCAAAGATTATGTTTGTGGGATCCTATTTCAGAAGTTTATTACTTTATTTCAGATGTTATTATAAGAAATTATGATAACAAGTCAACCACAATTTTTAACATTCCCTGGAAGGTTTTCTAAGGTATATGGTTAATTAGGTACCTTTTCTACCTTACAGGTTTAGTGAAAACAAAACATTTACAGTTGTTTGCAACTATGCAACTAGTTAACATCTTTTCCGACATCTTCCTTGACTCTTTTCCTGCCTTTGCATGCCATCTCTTTGCAAAGTCAAGGCCACTGTTTAAGTTACCCTCTGCCATTACTCCATTTCTTGGTGCTAATTTCTATATCTGTTACTTGTTACTACACTACAAACCACTACAAACCTTAGTGAATTAAAAGATTAAGCATTTATTAAAGCTCATTATTCTGGGGGTATAGGCTGACCTAGCTGATTTATTCTGGAGTCTTACATGTGTGTTTGGTCAGAGCGAGGGTCAAATGACTTAAAGATCAGTTAGAACGGCCTTTAATATCAGTGGAGAAATGGGCTTTGGCTAGGTCATTGTCGTTTGTTATTCCCCCAGATGGCTTCTCATTCTTCAGCAGGCTGATTCTTAAGATATAAGAAAAATGAGACAGCACATCCCCTGATGTGAAACTACTTTCTTATGTCTTCTTGCATTATATTTGTTCTTATGAAATGTGTCAAAACATTTCTCATGGCCAATACAGACTAAGGAATTGAGAAATACATATTACCTGTTGACTGATGAGAGTGGAAAGATTTGTGACAAATTCTTCAATCTACTACAAGAAACCATGCCATTTTCAATGCCTAATTCACAGCTTTGATATCTTTAACCTTAGCTGCTCAATTAATAAGCTCGCTAAGAAAGCACTATGGTGACTGAAGATAAAGGTTGGCTGATATCCATTGGTTCAGTCATTCTATTGATTCTACTGGGTATTGCCCAATGCAATTGATGCCTCTGCTTGGCATTAACATGTAATGTAAATATTCTCACTCATTAGATCTACTCTTATTAATCCACATATATGCTTCTTTCTAGACTTTCCTATATTTAATCTTCCAATCTTTCTACTTCCAGGTACCCAAACAAAGAGTGAATTCAATTTCCATTGCCCATGATTTTATATGTATGCCTTCCTTGAGCCAATTCTCTCTTCAGTTGTATGTGGACTAACACACATACAACTATTGGCTCAAATACTGTGGACCCTCTTAAACTCAATCTTGAATGGCTTATAATCTGTGATGACAAGCTCCAGATTCTTAATGGAGCTTTTTTGAGGTTTCTCACATGGAAACTTTCTCTAACATACATACCTCTAATACCATGGGATCTGCTGGGTCATACAGACCTAGACATGCTGGAAAGCCCCTTTTAGCTTTATAACTTCTAAAAACTAGCAGCCTTCAATATTATCTGATAAATGTATCTAATTTATCATCCATAATTGAGGAATGCTTTATTAAAAATCAATCCTGCAAGCATTACATTCTTTATTAGTAACAGTTTGTGCAAGATACACTATTATGTCCTTTATTTTGCAGGTATATTCCAGACCACAACTCTCATAAATTTTCTTGTATAGTCTATCCCTAAACTTTTGTAAGGTTCACTTTCCATTATAAAAGATCAAATGCATTACCAAATATTCTAAATAATTTGTGGATTTGTATTTATTTGGTATGATTTCATGGTAGTATCAAT
Source organism: Theropithecus gelada (assembly GCF_003255815.1). NCBI lineage: Eukaryota > Metazoa > Chordata > Mammalia > Primates > Cercopithecidae > Theropithecus > Theropithecus gelada. The sequence continues at coordinate 8,580,921 of NC_037669.1, read as the reverse complement.
AACATATGTCAATGTAGTATTCTACAGAATGTCCTGATGGGTGTTGATCCCATCAGAATATATTGTGACAAAGAAATAGAAAAGTAAACAGACACTGGGATAAGACTTTGAATATATATTGTTGTTTGTCACGTGTGAACAAATTGCATCTGATTCTTATTCCTGACTATTATTAAAATGAATGCATTTGGTTGGCATGGTGGTTCATGCCTGTAAAGTACTTTGGGAAGCTGAGGCAAAAGGATCACTTGATCTCAGGTGGTTGAGGCTACAGTGAACCATGATCAGACCACTGCACTCTAGCCTAGATAACAGAACAAGACTCTGTCAAAAAAAGAAAAAAAATTTACCAGATCAATAGCTACACAAGTACCACAGGTTTTAACAATGTCACATTCAGCACAACAGCTGAAAGTTGGGGTATAATTGGATTAATTATATTAGTATTAATTTTTTTTTTTTTTTTTTGAGACGGAGTCTCGCCCTGTCGCCCAGGCTAGAGTGCAGTGGCTGGATCTTAGCTCACTGCAAGCTCTGCCTCCCGGGTTCCCGCCATTCTCCTGCCTCAGCCTCCCGAGTAGCTGGGACTACAGGCGCCGCCACCTCGCCCCCCTAGTTTTTTGTATTTTTTAGTAGAGACGGTGTTTCACCGTGTTAGCCAGGATGATATCGATCTCCTGACCTCGTGATCCACCCCTTTCGGCCTCCCAAAGTGCTGGGATTACAGGCTTGAGCCACCGCGCCCAGCCCCAATACTAAATTATTCTGCCATTCACTATGATTCACTAAGGTTTTTCAAGGGGAACATAGAAGTATAAAGCCAGTCGTTTATTTTTCACTCAACAAACTGATTAAGATCCCACACTAGGTCAGATATATTGTTACAAATGAATAATCTAACTCTAAAAACCATTGAGATAGTTCCTACCCTCACACACTTATGTGTACATGCTAAGTATACATCTAAAAAAAGGAATGTACAGCTGGGTATAGTCAGTACTCTGATATGGTAAGAACAGTAAATAAATTAATACAACTCATTTTATTTAAAAATAAAGGAGGATAAAATTTACATAAGATTTAGCATTTTAACCATGTTCAATTGTGAAATTTGACAGTTTGCAGTATATGCAGAATGTTGTGCAATAATTACTACTATCTTCCAGAATATTGATATCACCCCAAAAAATATAACCTACACCTAATAAACAGCCACCCACTATTCCTTCTACTCCACGCCCCTGCTATTATTAGTCTAGGCCACCCACTATTTCTTCTACTCCAAGCCCCTGCTGTTATTAATCCAGTTTCTGTATGTATATAATTGACTATTCTGGATATTTTATGTAAATTGATCATGTAACATGGACTTTATTGACTGGTTTTTAACTTAGCGTGATTTTAAGTTCATCCACACTGTAGCGTGTATCAGTACTTTTTTCTGTTTTGGTTAAGTAATATCCTGCTGTATGGATATACCACCGTTGTTTATCCACTCATCATTTGATGAACACTTTGATTGTGTCTAATTTGGGGCTATTATGAATAATACTCCTATCAACTTTTGTATACAAGTTTTTATGTAAACATATGTGTTTAATTCTCTTGGGCATACACCTAGGAGTGACATTTCTGAGTTATCTGATATAACCCTACTTTTAGCTTTTTGAGAAATACCAGTACTGTTTTCCACACCAGTTGCACCATTTTATATTCCCATCAGTAATGTATAAACATTCCAATTTCTCCACATCCTTGCCAGCACTTCTTATTCTCTCTCTTCTTCCCCCCTTTCTCCTCCTCCACCGTTTTCTCCTCCCTTTGCCTTTTCCATCCTTCTCTTCCTCTTGTGCCTCCTCTCCTCCTCTTCCTTCTTTTTTTATCTTCTCCTCTTACTATCCTAATGGGTTTAGAGTAGTTCTTGGTTTGAATTTCTTTTTTTTCTTTTTATTTTTTTGTTTATTTACTCATAACTTTATTTTCCTCTACTAGAAGCATACCAGTGAAACACTGTAATTTCATACTAATGATATTAGCCATTGTATCAGATACTTACTGACTTTATTTATTTATGGGAAAATGTCTATGTCCTTTGCTCATTTTTAAAAATTATTATTTGTGATAGAGTCTTGCCCTGTCGGCCAGGTTGGAGTGCAGTGGCATGTTATAGCTCAGTGCAACCTTGAACCCCTGCATTTAAGCCGTCCTCCCACCTCAACCCCCTGAGTAGCTATGGCTGCAGGCACCCATCACCACATCTGGCTAATTTTTTAAAAAGGTATTTTGGTAGAGACAGAGTCTTGCTGTGTTGCCCAGATAGGTCTCAAACTTCTAGCCTCAGGAAAGCCTCCCACCTCAACCTCACAAAGTTCTGGGATTATAGTTGTAAGCCACTGTGCCCAGCCACATTTTTGAATTTAGTTGTTTATCTTTTAGTTGTTGTTTATGAGACTTCTTTACATATTCTGGATACCAGACTCCTATCAGATATATAATATGGACATATATTTTTTAATTCCATGAGTTATCTTTGCCATTGCTTCGTAGTGTCCAATGATGCAAAAATAGTTTTTAATTTTGATGGAGTACAGTTTATCTATTTTTTTCTTTGTTGATTCTGTCTTTTGTGTTATGTTTCAACATCTACTGGCTAACTTCATGTGATGAAGATTTACATATATATTTCCTTCTATGAATTTTATATTTTCAGTTCTTACATCTAAGTCTTTGCTCCATTTTGATTTAGTTTTCATATATGACATAATGTAGAGGTCCAGATTTATTGTTTTACTTGTGAATATTCAGTTGTCTCAGCACTATTTATTGACAAGATTTTTTTTTCTCATCAAGTGTTTTTACCAATTCTCTTGAAAATCAATTGACCATAAAATATGTTGCTTTATTTTTGGACTCTGAGTTCTATTTCATTGATCCATGTCTGTCTATGCTTATGATAATACCATACTGTTTGATTAGTGTAGTTTACTAGTAAATTCAGGCATTAAGACATGTGAGTCCTCTGGTTTTGTCCTTTTAAAAGATATTCTTCATTCTTCTGGTTCCTTGCAATTCTCTATGAATTTTAGAATCAGGGTTTCATTTCTGAAAGAAAAAAATGACAACAGGGATTTTGATGGATTTGTATTTAATCTGGAGATCAATTTGTTAAACATGTTATTTAAATAATATTGTCTTTTAATATACAAACATATAATACATCTAAATAAATATGGCTATTTATTTAGGTCATATTTAACTTATTTTGACAATGTTTTGTAGTGTTCAGTGTAAAGTCTTTCACTTTCTGGTTACATTTATTACTACGTATTTTATCCTTTTTATGCTGTTGTAAGGAAAAGTGTTTTCTTAATTATATTTCAGATTTTTTCATTGTAATTATATAAAATTCAACTGATTTTGTATATTGATCTTGTATCCTGCAACTTTGCTAAACTCACTATTTAGCTCTCACTTTTTTGTTGTTAATTTGTTAGGGTTTTCTAAGTATAAGATCATGGGTTCTATAAAAAATAATTTTCTTCCTTTTTAAAAAATTTATCAACTTTTAGGTTCCAGGGGTACATGTGCAGGATGTGCAGGTTTGTTACACAGGTAAACATGTGCCATGGTAGTTTGCTACACAGGTAGACCCATCACCCAGGTATTAATCCCAGTAACCATTAGCTTTTCTTCCTGATGCTTTCCCTTCCCCTGTCCTTGACAGGCCCCAGTGTATGTTGGTCCCCAACATGTCCATGTGTTTCATCATTCGTCTCCCACTTATAAGTGAGAACATGCAGTGTTTGGCTTTCTGTTCCTGCGTCAGTTTGCTTAAGGATAATGGCTTCCAGAGCCATCCACACCCTGCAAAAGACATGATCTTGTTCCTTTTTTATGGCTGCATAGTATTTCATGCTGTATATGTTACACATTTTTACTTATCCGGTCTACTGTTGATGGACATGTAGGTTGATTCCATGTCTTTGCTATTGTCAATAGTGCTGCAGTGAACATATGCATGCATGTATCTTTATACTGGAATAGCTTACATTCCTTTGGTAATATGCCTAGTATATTACCTAGTAATGAGATTGCTGGATCAGTTGGCATATCTTCTTCTAGATCTTTGAGGAATTGCCACACTGTCTTTCACAGTGTGTGAATTAATTTATATTCCCACCAACAGTGTAAAAGTGTTCCTAGTTTTCAGCAGCCTTGCCAGCATCTGTTGTTTCTTGACTTTTTAATTATCACCATTCTGACTGGCATGAGACAATATCTCATTTTGGTTTTGATTTGATTTTGAGTTTTTTGTCGTACGTTTATTGGCTACATCAATGCCTTCATTTGAGAAGTGTCTGTTCGTGTCCTTTGCCCACTTTTGATGGCTTTTTTGTTTGTTTTATAAATTTGTTTAAGTTTCTTGTAGAATCTGGATATTAGACTTTTGTCAGATGGATACACTGCAAAAATTTTCTCCCATTCTGTAGGTTGTCAATTAACTCTGATGATAGTTTCTTTTGATGTGCAAAAGCTCTTTAGTTTAATTAGATCCCACTTGTCCGTTTTTGCTTTTGTTGTAATTGCTTTTGGCATTTTTGTCATGAAATCTTTGCCAGTGCATCATGTCCTGAGTGGTATTGCCTAGATTTTCTTCTAGGGTTTTTATAGTTTTGGGTTTTACAGTTAAGTCTTTAATCCATCTTGATTTAATATTTGTATAAGGTGTAAGGAAGGAGTCCAGTTTCAGTTTTCTTTCTATACAATTTGAACGCCTTTTATTATCCTTTTTAAGCCTTGTTGACCTGACTAAAACTTTCAATATAACAATGAATGGAAATGGTAAAAGTAGATATCCTTGTCTTGCTTAGTATATTAGGGAAAAAGCTTCCAGCATTGCACAATAGAGTATGGTATTTTATCTGTGGGTTATTCAGTGTCTTTATCCAGGTGAAGAATTTATTTTTTATTCTTGACTTGTGGAGTTTTTAGCATGAAATAATACAGATCCTGTTAAATTCCTTTTGTGTGTCTATTGAGATAATAGTTATTTTCTTTAATTCTGTTAACACAGTGTACTATATTGATTTTTATGTAAAAATCACTTTTGCGATAAATCATATAAGATCATAGTATGCAATTATTTTAAAAGGTTTCCATATTTGGTTCACTAGTATTTTCTTGATAATTTTGGCATCTATATTCATAGAAGATATTGCTCCGTTCTTTTTTTTCCTTGTGTTGTATTTATCTTTCTTTCATAAGGAATAATATTGGCCTCACAGAAAGAATTAGGAAGTGTTTTTGCCTCTTTCGTTGTCTGGAAAAGTTTGAGAAGGAATGGTGGTAATTGATCTTTAAACATTTGATAAGAATCACCAGTTAAAACATCTGCTCCTGGTGTTTTTTGAAAGTGTTTTGATTTCTAATTAAATTTTCTTACTTGCTATAGTTCTATTAAGATTTTCTATTTCTTCTTGAGTTTTATTAGTTTGTGAATTTCTAGAAATTTGTGTGTTTAATTTAGATTATGTGATGTTTTGGCATACAATTTTTATAGTATCCTCTGAATTTTTTTTTTATTATTTCTGTAATGTTAGTAGTAAGCTCTATACTTTCATTTCTGAGCATATTAATTTGAGTATTCAATCTTATTTGTTGCTCAATTTGGGTAAAGATGTCAATTTTGTTGATCTTTTAAAATAAGCAATCTTGGCATTTTAGAAGTTCTCTATTGTTTCACTACTCTTTATTACTTGTAATTATTTTCTGATCTGTATTATTTCCCTCCTTCTGCTACGTTTGGACTTAGTTTTCTCATCTTTTATATATTAGTTTATTAATTTTAGATGGTTCTAGGTTTTTAGTGCAAGTATTGATACTGGACCCTGCACTCCATGTATACCATAAGTTTTGCCATGTTTTGTCTCCATACGCCTTAATATAACAATATTTTCTAATTTCCCTTGTGATTTCTTCTTGGATCCGTGGTTTTTAAAGAATGTGTTTTAAATTTTCACGTAATTTTGAATATTCTAACTTACTTTCTGTTATTGACTTCTACTGTATTTTTATGACAGCTAGTAAATATAGTTTGTATGATTTCAGTGTTTTAAAGTTTATTGAGACTTTTTGTGGCCTAACAACTGGTCTCTCCTGGAGAATATTTCATGTGCAGTTGGGAAGAATATATGTTGGTCTGTTAATAAGAGAAGTGTTTCTTGTGGAACAATACAGGGAATACTGCCAGTTACGACCAGTTGGTTTATAGTGTTCAAGTCTTTTATTTCATTTCTATTTTCTATCCAGTTGCCCTATCCATTATCGAAAGTGAGGTATTTAAGTCTTATACCATTACTTTTAAGCTGCCTATTTTTTCTTTCAATTCTGTCAATATTTTATTTATTTTAGAGCTTTATTGTTAAAGGCTTATATATTTATTATATTTCCCAGATATACTGATTCTATTATTTTAATATAATATTCTTTTTTATTTCTTGCTCCACTTTTTATCAAAACATCTATTAATTTTGATATTAATGTGGCTGGTACATCTCGTTTTTGGTTGCAGTTTTCATGGAATATCTTTTTGTCATTCTATTTTTAACCTACTGTGTTTTTAAATTTAAAATAAATATCTTATAGAGCATATAATTGAGTAATATTTTCTCATTTAGCTCATCTCTGCCTTTTTATTGGAAAATTTAGTCAATTTACATTTAGCACAACTACAGATAAGAAAATACTTCTGTCAAATGGCAATTTGTTTGTTATATGCCTCATGTCCTTTGTCTTCTCAATTCCTTCATTGATGCTTTCTTTTGTGCTATATAGTTTTCTAGTATATCATTTAAATTACTTGTTTCTTTTTCTATATTTCAGTTATTTTATTAGCAATTATCTTAGGGATTGCAATTAGCATCTTATTTTATAGCAATTAGTTAATTTCTGTTAAATATATGTTTCGGTTATATTTTCTTGTTTCTTTGCATGCCTTGTAATTTATTTGTTGAAAACTAGACACTATGTATTCAACTCTGGAAGTAAATTTTTTCTTTTCTCAGAGTTTGTTGTTGCTGATTGTTGCAATTGCATGTTTAGTGACGTTTTTGACAAAATTTGAAAATTCTTTGTGTTTGGTCATGTGTGAGCTCTGAAATATCTGATTCATTAGCTTAATGTTCAGCTAGTGATTGAACAGATTTTTTATTTTAATTCTTAGAACCAAAACTTTTAATTCTTAGAACCAAAACCCACCCCAACCTTTAGCTTTTCTTTGCAAATCACGTCTCTGTGTGTGTGTGTGTGTGTGTGTGTGTGTGTGTGTGTGTGTGTGTCGGGGCATTCCTTTAGCTTTATTCAGGCAGTTTATAACTCTACCTTACCCTTCACTGCCTGCCTACACAGAACTTAAATTACAGCTAAAAGTAAAACTTTGTTTTCATTACATTCTCCCTGGGTACCCACCTTAGCACAAGGAGAGATCAGAGTTAGGCAATATAAAAGTAATTGATTCTTTCCTCCATGGAACCACCAGACAGGCCGAAACAACTATCCTTTTAAAAAATATATGGTGAATGAAGTCTGTTCTGCTGTCTACAATCAATACCTGTACTGGAAATTAGAGCTGTTTTATTCAAGACCATTCACTGACTTGAGGTGTGGAAGATAGACCAAGGTAGGTTAAAATGCCAAAAGCTCACTGTTCTTACTGAGAGATTCACCTAATTGGTGCAGTTTGTGTGTTAATATCCAGTATTCTGAAATAGTTGATTCTGAGAATTTTGACAGATTTTGTTGTCGCTTTTATGGAAGGACAGATTTGTTTTTTAGCATTTCTTACTTTACCATTCTTACCATGTCACTCTTTCTCTTTAATTTTCAAAATTGCTAATGTAAACAGAGAACATATTAGATTTGATACTCCCTCAATATTGCTTGGTTTCTTCTTATTTCTTAATTTTTTGTAACATACTGATATGGTTTGGATCTGTGTCCCTGCCGAAGTCATATGTCAGATTGTTATTCCTAATTTTAAAGGTGGGGCCTGGTGGGAGATAATTAAATCATGGGGGTGGGTTTCTCATGAATGGTTTAGCACCATCTTCTTGGTGCTCTTCTGATAATAGTGAGTGAGTTCTTGTGAGATTTTGTTGTTTAAAAGTGTGTAGCACTACCCCCTCCCTCTCCCTTGCTCAGGCTCCTGCCATGTAAGACGCCTGCATTTGCCTTCTGCCATGATTGGAAGCTTCCTGAGGTCTTCCCAAACATACTTCATGGTACATCCTGCAGAACCATGAGCCAGTTAAACGTTTTTACTTTACAAATTAATCAGTATCAGCTGTTACTTTACAGCAATGTAAGAGCAAACTAGTACATATAGTTATTACTCAAATTCATTGTAGCTCACTATATATAATAGAGTAACTCAGAATCTTCAATTTATTAACTTTTAATGCTTGTATGCAAATATTTTATTTCAAGAGATTCACTACTATAATACTTCTAAATGTTAAATCTAATTGGTAGATGTTTCATGTTTGACTCAGATGGTTTTAATGCCATTTTGCATGGTCTTTGGGGTACAAATGTGTTACATATGATATAGGGTGAGTTTAATTTTGTCTTTGAATGATTCAAAAATTGACCAACAATATTTCAAGAATAGTATTATCCATTTTTCAAATGTAGACCCTAAGAAAAGGGGTGGGAGCAAATAATTGTTTCAAAAGTAGTACCAGAAGGAACTGTGAAGGAAAGGATGATAGAGACAACAAGAAAGAGAGGAAAAGCAAGAAAGTACATGGATGAGTGATTTAGTGATGTGGGTAACTGGGGTTCGACCCCACTGGGAATGTGGAAACCTTGTTAAGCATGTCTCAGAATCATACTGAAGGGTGAAGGGGTATTTATCCACCAATCTTCATTGCATAATTTTGAAACTTTTCTCTGGTGCTTTAATTCTCTGGTATTTCTGAGCTTCTTGGAGTCCCAGGCAGAGCATTCCAAAGGCCTAAGTTCACTCTCAGAGAGCGTCACAGGAAGTTGTCAGCCTATATGAGGGCAGCCTGTCAGTAACGTCTGAGATGGAACAAAGTGAAATGGGTGGGACTAAAATAACACCACTAATGACATTTTTAACACTTTAATATTATAAGATTAGGAACATTCAATATTAAAAATAATAAACGATATAAAATAAAAATTTTTCGTTTGAACAGTTTTCCTTCAGTGGCATCTAAATCATTATCTTCAAATTTGATGCAACAAGGAAATTACAATTATAAGAGACTTTGACAATATAATTAAAGTTAATTTTATTCTAGTATAAAATTCACTCTGGAGGTTCTTGCTAGATAGTCAATGCTAAATTTCACCATGTGCGAAGAGTGAATACAATTAAAATGATATTGACACTTCAGTTTAATTACATAACATAAATGCTTCCATTAGATAACACAAGCTTTCTGATGATGTGCAAAATAATTTTAACATTTTAATTTTATAAAGATTTTCCCAGGCAAGATGGCCGAATAGGAACAGCTCTGGTCTGCAGCACCCAGAGACACCAATGCAGAAGGCAGGTGATTTCTGCATTTCCAACTGAGGTACCTAGTTTGTCTCATTGAGACTGGCTAGACAGTGGGTGCAGCCCATGGAGGGCCAGCAGAAGCAGGGTGGGGCATTGCCCAGGAAGTGCAAGGGTTCGGGGAACCTCCTCAACTAGCCAAGGGAAGTCATGAGGGACTGTGCCATGATGGACAGTGCTATCCAGCCCAGATACTACGCTTTTCCTACTATCTTCACAATGTGCAGACCAAGAGATTCTCTCAGGTGCCTACACCACCAGGGCCCTGGATTTCAAGCACACAACTGGGTGGCTGTTTGGGCAGACACTGAGCTAGCTGCAGGAGTTTTTGTTTGTTTGTTTGTTTGTTTGTTTTTTACCCCCTGGAACAACAGCGAGAGAGAACCATTCACTCACCTGGAAAAGGGACTGAAGCCAGGGAGCCAAGTGGTCTTGCTCAGCAGATCCTACCCCCATGGAGCCCAACAAGCTAAAATCCACTGGCTTGAAATTCTTGCTGCCAGCACAGTAGTCGGAAGTCGGCCTAGAACACTTGAGCTTGGTGTGGGGAGGGGCACCTGCCATTACTGAGGCTTGAGTAGGCGGTTTTTCCCTCAGAGTCTAAACAATGCCACTGGGAAGTTCGGACTGGGCAGAGAGCACCACAGCACCACAAAGCCACTGTAACCAGACTGCCTCGCTAGATTCCTCCTCTGTTGTCAGAGCATCACTAAAAGAAAGACAGCAGTCCCAGTCATGGGCTTATAGATAAAACTCCCATCTCCCTGGGACAGAGCACCTGGGGGAAGGTGCGGCTGTGGTTGCCACTTCAAGAGACTTAAATGTTCCTGCCTGCAAGCTTTGAAGAGAGCAGCAGATCTCCCAGCACAGTGCTTGAGCTCTGCTAAGGCACATACTGCCTCCTCAAGTGGGTCCCTGACCCCCGTGCCTCCCGATGGGGAAACACCTCCCAGCAGCGGTCGACAGACACCTAATACAGGAGAGCTATGGCTGGCTTTAGGCGGGTGCCCCTCTGGGACAAAACTTCCAGAGGATGGAGCAAGCAGCAATATTTGCTGTTCTGAAGTCTCTGTTGGTGATACCCAGGCAAACAGGGTCTGGAGTGGACCCAAGCAAACTCCAGTAGACCTGCAGAAGAGGGGCCTGTTAGAAGGAAAACTAACAAACAGAAAGTGATAGCATCAACATCAACAGAGAGGACAACCATGCAAAAACTCCATCCAAATGTCACTGACAGCAAAGACCAAAGGTAGACAAATCCATGAAGATGAGAAAAAATACAGTGCCCGAAGTCTGAAAATTCCAGAAACAAGAATGCCCCTTCTCCTCCAAAGATTCACAACTTCTCACCAGCAAGGGAACAAAACTGGACAGAGAATGAGTTTGATGAATTGACAGAAGTGGGCCCCAGAAAGTGGGTAATAACAAACTCCTCCGAGCTAAAGGAGTGTGTTCTAACCCAAGAAAAGGAAGCTAAGAACCTTGATAAAAGGTTAGAGGAATTGCTAACTAGGATAACCAGTTTAGAGAAGAACATAAATGACCTGATGGAGCTGAAAAACACAGCACGAGAACTTCGTGAAGCATATACAAGTATTGATATCTAAATCGGTCAAGCAGAGGAAAGGATATTAGAGATTGAAGATCAACTTAATGAAATAAAGTGTGAAGACAATATTAGAGAAAAAACAATGAAAAGGAATAAATGAAGCCTCCAAGAAATACGGGACTATGTGAAAAGACCAAACTTACCTTTGATTGGTGCATCTGAAAATGATGGGGAGAATGGAACCAAGTTGGGAAACATACTTCAGGATATTATCCAGAACTTCCCCAACCTAACAAGACAGGCTAACATTCAAATTCAGGAAATACAGAGAACACCACAAAGAACACCCTGAGAAGAGCAACCCCAAGACACATAATTGTCAGATTCACCAAGGTTGAAATGAAGGAAAAAATGTTAAGGGCAGCCAGAGGGAAAGGTCGGGTTACCCACAAAGGGAAGCCCATCAGACTAAGAACAGATCTCTCAGTGCAAACCCTACAAGCCAGAAGACAGTGGGGCCAGTATTCAACATTCTTAAAGAAAATAATTTTCAACCCAGAATTTCATATCCAGCCAAACTAAGCTTCACAATTGAATGAGAAATAAAATCCTTTACAGCAAGGAAACACTGAGAGATTTTGTCACCACCAGACCTGCCTTACAAGAGTTCATGAATGAAACACTAAATATGGAAAGGTAAAACTGGTACCAGCTATTGCAAAAACAACCCAAAATTTAAAGACCACTGAAACTATGCAGAAACTGCATCAACTAATGGGGAAAATAACTAGCCAGCATCATAATGACAGGATCAAATTAACACATAAAAATATTACCTTATATGTAAACAGGCTAAATGTCCCAATTACAAGGCACAGACAGGTACATTGGATAAAGAGTCAAGACCCATTGGTGTGCTGTATTCAAGAGACCCATCTCATGTGCAAAGACACACATAGGCTCAAAATAAAGGGATGGAGGAAGATCTACCAAGCAAATGGAAAGAAAAAAAAAAAGCAGGAGTTGCAATCCTAGTCTCCGATAAAACAGACTTTAAACCAACAAATATCAAAAAAGACAGAGAAAGGCATTACATAATGGTAAACAGATCAATGCAATGAGAAACGTTAACTATCCTAAATATATATGCACCCAATACAAGAGCACTCAGATTCATAAAGCAAGTTCTTACAGACTTATAAAAAGACTTAGACTCCCACACAATAATAGTGGGAGACTTTAACACCCCACTGTCAACATTAGATCAATGAGACAGAAAATTAACTAGAATATTCAGGACTTGAACTCATCTCTGGACTAAGCAGACCTAATAGACATCTACACAACTCTCCACCCCATGTCAACAGAATATACATTTTTCTCAGCACCACATAGCACTTATTCTAAAATCAACCACATAATTGGAAGAAAAACACTCCTTAGCAAATGCAAAGTAGTAGAAATCATAACAAACAATCTCTCAGACCACAGTGCAATCAAATTAGAACCCAGGATTAAGAAACACACTCAAAACCACACAACCACATGGAAATTGAACAACCTGCTCCTGAATGACTACTAGGTAAATAATGAAATTAGGGAGAGAAAAACTAAGTTCTTTGAAACCAATGAGAACAAAAGTACACATACCAAAATCTCTGAGACACAGCTAAAGTAATGTTTAGAGGGAAATTTATAGCACTAAATGCCTACAGGAGATCTTCAATCAGCACCCTAACATCACAATTAAAAGAACTAGAGAACGAAGAACAAACAAATTCAAAAGGTAGCAGAAGACAAGAAATAGCTAAGATCATAGCAGAACTGAAGGAGATAGAGACATGAATAACCCTTCAAAAAAAATCAATGAATCCAGGAGCTGGCTTTTTAAGATTAACAAAATAGATAGACCAATAACTAGACTAATAAAGAAGAAAAGAGAAAATAATCAAATTGACACAATAAAAATGATAAAGAGGAGATCACCACTGATCCCACAGAAATACAAACTACCATCAGAGAATACTGTAAACACATCTATGCAAATAAACTAGAAAATCTAGAAGAAATGGATAAATTCCTGGACACATACACCCTCCCAAACTAAACCAAGAAAAAGACAAATCCCTGAATAGACCAATAACAAGTTCCAAAATTGAGGCAGTAATTAATAGCCTAACAACAACAACAAAAAAAAACAAAAAAAACAAAAAAACCTCAGGACCAGACGGATTCACAACCAAATTCTACCAGAGGTACAAGGAAGAGCTGGTACCATTCCTTCTGAAACTCTTCCAAACAGTAGAAGAAGAGGGACTCTTTCCAACTCATTTTAAGAGGCCAACATCATCCTGATACAAAAACCTGGCAAAGACACAACAAAAATAAAAACGTCAGACCAACGTCCCTGATGAACACTGATGCAAAAATCGTCAATGAAATACTGGCAAACTGAATCTAGCAGCACATCAAAAAGCTTATCCACCATGATCTTGCTGATTTTGTCTCTGGGATGAAAGTCTGGTTCAACATATGCAAATCAATAAATGTAATTCATCACATAAACAGAACCAATGACAAACACCACATAATTATGTCAACAGATGCAGAAAAGGCCTTCAGTAAAATTCATACTAAAAACCCTCAATAAACTAGGTATTGATGGAATATATCTCAAAATAGTAAGAGCTACTTATGACAAATCCACAGACAATAACATAATGAATGGTCAAAAGTTGGAAGCATTCCCTTTGAAAACTGACACAAGACAAGGATGCCCTCTCGCACCACTCCTATTCAACAAAGTATTGTAAGTTCTGGCCAGGGTAATCAGGTAAGAGAAAGAAATAAAGGGTATTCAGATAGGAAGAGGGAAGTCAAATTGTCTCTGTTTGCAGATGACATGATTGTATATTTAGAAAACGCCATCATCTCAGCCCAAAAACTCTTTAAGCTGATAAGCAACTTCAACAAAGTCTCAGGATGCAAAATCAATGTGCAAAAATCACAGTCATTCCTATACACCAATAACAGACAAACAGAGAGCCAAATCATGAGTGAACTCCCATTCACAATTGCTACAAAGAGAATAAAATATCTAGGAATCCAACTTACAAGGGATGTGAAGGACCTCTTCAAGGGTAACTACAAACCACTGCTCAAGGAAATAAGGGAGGATACTAACAGAATAGAAAAACATTCCATGCTCATGGATAGGAAGGATCAATATCATGAAAATGGCCATACTGCCTAAAGTAATATATAGATTCAATTGTTATCCCCATCAAGCTACAGTTAGCTTTCTTCACAGAATTAGGAAAAAAAACTACTTTAAATTTCATATGGAAACAAAAAAGAGACCATATAGTGAAGACACTCCTAAACAAGAAGAACAAAGCTGGAAGCATCACGCTACCTGACTTTAAACTATACTAAAAGTCTACAGTAGCCAAAACAGCATGGTACTGGTACCAAAACAGATATATAAACCAATGAAACAGAACAGAGTCCTCAGAAATAACACCACACATCTACAACCATCTGATCTTTGACAAATCTGACAAAAACAAGCTTTTGCAGAGAGGATTCCCTATTTAATAAATGGTGTTGGGAAAACTGGCTAGCCATATGAAGAAAACTGAAAGTGGATCCCTTCCTTACACCTTATACAAAAATTAACTCACAATGGATTAAAGACTTAAACATAAGATGTAAAACCATAAAAACCCTAGAAAAAAACATAAGCAATAACATTCAGGACATAGGCATGGGCAAAGACTTCATGACTAAAATACCAAAAGCAATGGCAACAGAAGCCAAAATTGACAAATGGGATCTAATTAAATGAAAGTGCTTATGCACAGCAAAAGAAATTATCATCACAGTGAACACGCAACCTGCAGAATGGGAGAAAATTTTTGCAATCTATCCGTCTGACAAAGGGCTAATATCCAGACTCTACAAGGAACTTAAACAAATTTACAACAACAACAACAAACTCATCAAAAAGTGGTCGAAGGATATGAACAGACACTTCTGAAAAGAAGACATTTGTGTGGCCAACAAACATATGCAAGAAAGCTCATCATCACTGGTCATTAGAGAAATGCAAATCAAAACCACAATGAGATATCATCTCATGCCAGTTAGAACGGTGATCATTAAAAAGTCAGGAAACCACAGATGCTGGAGAGTATGTGAAGAAACAGGAAAGGTTTTACACTGTTGATGGGAGTGTAAATTAGTTCAACCATTGTGGGAGATGGTGTGGCAATTCCTCAAGGATCTAGAACCAGAAATGCCATTAGACCCAGCAACCCCATTACTGGGTATATACCTAAAGGATTATAAATCATTCTAATATAAAGACACATGCACATGTATGTTTATTGCAGCACTATTCACAATAGCAAAGACTTGGAACCAACCCAAATGCCCACCAGTGATAGACTGGATAAAGAAAATGTGGCACATACACCATGGAATACTATGGAGCCATAAGATAGGATGAGTTCATGTCCTTTGCAGGTGCATGGAAGAAGATGGAAACCATCATTCATTGTAGTACTGAAAGTCCTAAACCAAACAAATTATTCTCTTTGACTAAGATTTATTTTTGTTTTATTTCATGTTTTTACATTTTACCAAAAATTTGTTAGAAATATAACAATGGTTTTAAATGTAATTTGAAGGCAAATAGTGTATTCATAAAGGCTAAAATATAAGTTTATGGATGTGTTTTGATCTCTTTAACTGTGAATATATACACTAGACTATTATTTTATCATATATATTACTTATTAATAACCTGATATCATACTTTAGTATATTTTCAGGTTATTATTTTCCTTTTCCCAAAATTAATCTCAATGGAATAAACAGGAAATATACTCTTTTCTTCATCTTTTGATACCTATAATACATATGCTCACACATGAGTAAGAGAGAGATCTTCCTTTTTTCTGCCACTTGCCTTAATCCAACCCTCCTTGCTAGGTACATAGTGACTGTTAAGAAATTAGTTAGCTACATCATATTAGTTAAGTGGTAGTAGAGTTAAAATATAATGAAATTTCTAACTAAGAGATATTTTATGTATTGAGAATATAAAAAGAATGAAATCTAAACTATAAGGAAATATAAAAATTGATACATAAATTAATGTATGTTGTTTTCATCGAATTGCTGTAACATCAGAGTCCTGATAATTGTTTTTTCATTTTGTATTACATTATTTTGTAAATATTTAGACTTGGTGATGCTTATTTTTATCACAGAGTATTCATAACCCATAAAGGTGCAATGAAGATAAAGTAATACATTTTGAATTAATATAAATTAATTTATACATAGATATGAATATATTAAAAAGTCAGTAAATTTTATAAAATTAGGCAGTGGTTTTTTTTGCTCTTCACTTCTTAGAATGGTAAATATGTAAGTGAAATAGCTGCATATATATTATTTCATTTGTACAGATGACTTCCTAATATCTTCACTATTAGGAGAATACTAACTAGATTTTCAATGTTATATCGTATACATTTTATGCATATTTAAATAATAAGGTTGTCTTTAACATAAAAATATGGGAAACATGCTCTTGTGTTAACTATAATATTTTAAATATATTAAAATTAGCAATAAGTTTAAAATAGTCAAAATTATAAAATATCTGATTTTGAGGAGTGAATTATTAAATTTGTTCAAAGATATTAGAAAACCTCCAAGTAAGAGAAATAAAGTCTGTATTTACAATGAATCTATACCATTCATTCCATACTGTGTCAAAATATATGTTTTTAAATCAATCATTTATATTTTTAGTTCTGCTTTATTCAGTCTCCTTCCCCTAGCTCTGTCATAAACCCTCCATCCAATTTGAAATAAAGTACTATATCATAACATCTCCTGACATGTCTTTGGTATAAATTTACATTAAGTGCTTAGACATTTATTTCCTCCAGACCACTAGAGTTACTAATTAATAATAGCACAATGGAAGGAGGCCTTTGTGTTACAGATCCACAGTTTTGAGGTTGAATTCATAACCTCTAATTATCTGTATTCCAGATCCAGACCAAACCTAAGCTGGTAATAGTCAGATGATATATTCAAATGAAATAATACACATTGAAGTTATTTTGATGCTGTATATATAGAAGCAGAGGATTCTGGCTATGTTGAATAAACACCCTGGTTTGCCTGGGACAGTTCCCTGATAATATCTGGTGTTCTGGTGTAATGATTAATGGTATTGGTTCTCCTTCCACTCAAATACACCCCTACTAAAATAATACATTAAATGTTTATGTAAATTTGGGCATATTTTACTCAAAACTCATTCTCTGCATTTTCATTTCTTTGCATCCTCCTTTAAAGAGTACTCCTTTGTACATAAATTGACTATGTTTTTGGCATTTGTATTTGTTACATGGACACATTAAAATAGATCCTAGAAAAATCATTTATTTATAATGTCTTACAAACCTTAAAGATAACTTATACAACATAAATTACTCTTAATGCAGATAGTTTCTATACTTTTATAAGGAAAAATAAGCACTATATAAAATCAAATTTCTTAAAATATTAATCATGAGAAAATAAATATCAATATTGAATAATAAAGTTGTATTTCGATTCAATCCAGCTTCTCCCGATGAAAGTATACTCTTCATTTAGAAAACTTAAAAAGAGACCCACAGGAATTTTACAATTTTTGTTGTTTCCTCTAGACACATTACTGGCAGGTAAACACATTTAAATACATTCAACACGGTCAAACATATGATAGGATGTGTATGCTTTTAATAGATGGCCATGGCAAGTATTCTTGAAGGGTTCTCAGCAGAGACTTCCTCAAAGAGAAGAGTTGTCAGATGTAACAAATAAAAGTAAAATATGAATACCTTTTTAGTATAATTATGTTCCAATTATTGCACATGGCATACTCATACTGAAATATTACTTGTTGTTTATACGAAATCTTAATTTCACTTGACATCCTAAATTTTTTGTCTTCCTGCTGAGGAGGTAAGCAGTTGAGCATGGAAGACCAGTTGAATTAAATGGGTCAGAGACGAGGAGGCTGCATATTTCACAGTGAGAGTAAAATGTAAAAAAATTACCATTTTACTGGTAAGCAAATGTAGAACTGGAGGAGAGAGAATTATGATAGGAGAGACCCAAATCAGGTATAGATTCTGTATGTCATGGATAAAGTCTGAACATTTTGTTGAATACATATGGTTAAGAAATCAAACGAGAGACTTGCTGGAACTTGGCAGATCATTCTGGCCACAGTGAGGGCAGAGGAATTAAAAGAGTATCGCTCAAAATAGAGTGGCCACTTAAGAGTTTGGAACACAGAAAACAAAAAATAAATCATCATGTGCAAAAATGATAAGAGATGGTTTTAAAGTTTAAAGTTTAATAGTTTAAAGCATAAAACATTAAGCCATTGTATGTTTAAAGGAATCATCTATAAACAAAATTTGTGTATTTTTATTTTTTATTTTAAACAACTTTACAAGGTAGATGTTATAATCCAAATTTTCCAGATGAGAAATTCAAATTATTTGAGAATAAACAATTTGACCAAGGTTGTGCACGAGTGAAAAAAGTAGAGGGACAGAGATTTTAACTTAAGTCAATATGACTCTAAAGCTTACAGTATTTTGATTATAACATTAATGAATTTAATCTCTATTAAAATAATACTTTTAAAATAATGTAATATTTGGAAAAATAATGAATAAATAAAACAAATTTTTACCTAATGTTTGAGTCCAAAAGATTTAAATACAGATTACATTTTTTAAAGTAATTGCTTACATGTTATATATACAAAAGCTACCAATAAAATATGCCAACATTTACTAAAGCCAGTAAAATACCGTGGACCAAGATTTTTAATGTTATAAAATTTGGGATCAAAATAATATAACACAAAATAAAATACAAGAATGATACTAATCAAAATTAAAATAAAAAAGAAACAAATATGAAGAAAATAAATCTGATGAGGTAAGCAACAAGAAATAATACAATAGCAGAATGTCAAATATGTCAAGGTTATTTCAACCATCGCCACCAACCTAGGCAGGATAGTATGTCTTATAATTGAGGTGACGATGGGTCCTAACTTGCATGGTGCCCTCCTGGTGCCTGTTTTTCTAGTGTAATTATTAAGAGTTTTAGAGCGTCCCTTTTCCAGAAAATCTTATGTTGGTTGATAAATCATATTGTGTCCTTACCTATGAGACATCCTAGTAAAATGCCAGAGCTAGAAAAAGGAAAGATAATTAGACATTGTCACACAGAAATGTTTGAGTCCAATTCTCTCTTTCCTCCTGCCCCAATATTTTCCAATCAATACCTATCTACAGATCCCACAAATGTATGGATATATCTATAGATAGATCCTGCAACATCTCTGTCTATTTAGGTACTTCTCTATCTATACTTATGATTTGTTAAATTCTCTTTTATCTTGTAGTTTCGTATTCTAGCATCAGTAACTATGTGCTGCTCAAACTCTACACGAACTGCTGGGGTTGCAACACACTGTTTCTTTTAATTCTCACAATAAACATGGATGTTGGTAGTGTTTTAGATGAAAAGATCAGGGAACGGACACGCGGGATGTTTAATTGACCTACTGTTTGTAAAGACCTTAAGCGGGAAAGTAGGAGTTTAAATTCAGTTCCCCAGTCTGAGCAGTACCCATTGCATCACAATATCTCAAGCAATTTGATTGCCATCTTATGCTTAATGAGAATAAAGTAAGAAAATGGAATTCTTTGTAGACTCTTTAACACACAAGGTGTAGTTGAGAATTAACGTGCCCAGTCTTTTAAGAGAGAGCGATGATACAGTGACTTTGCTGAAATTTCATCTATAGAAGCCAGAAGTAGAACCTGTGCTTAGAAGCTTCTCCATACACGATAGGACTGAACAGACACTTTGGAGTCATGATCGACCAGGTAGTATTGGCCCTTGGAGACAATAAGCATATATGAGGAGCATTTTTGTTTATCCTAGTGACTGTGGGATATTTGAATTTCACAAGTTGGCAAGGAATGCAGTATTCCACAATTCCCACACAAAGAAGAACTGTCCCTTGTCTCATATATGTTTTAATGCATCACCAGATATTCATAAGATGAAAAATATATTCATAATGAGCTAAATTTAGAAGTTAACTATTATCTCATTCTTTAATAATTTTAATATACAGTAAGTTTCCAGCATATGCAAATACTAGCAAAGTGGAAAGAAGATTTTAATTTGTTTTGTTCAGGAATTTACTTAGCGTGCCTTCAATTTGGGTTACCAGTTCATTGACAGTATATCCTCCAGCGGTATTTAATTACCACTCATTATTCAATAAGATACTTGTATATGTTGATTTATAGATCATGCACCTGACTGCTTCACCATATCTTCTAATGCTGTCATGCCTGAATATCTACATATGGAAACACATGTTATTTTATTATAAATGACTTTTCTCCTATTTTTCCTTTCTATTATAGTTATGGTATTATATTGATCTTTTGAAATTATATTTACAGATAGGCTATATTATCTATGACTTTCATTTTAGGGTAATAAAAAAGGCATTAAAATATTATTTTTAATGAAAAGATGTGTTGGGTCTTTGAAAAATACTTCCTCAAAGGAATAGAGGAATATTTCTAGAAGGAACAGGGAGGGTTTTGACTCATAGGCTTTATAAATTGTGAGGAATTTATACTATGACCAATCTTAAAATGAAAATTAACTTCTTACATCATACTCCACTAATGGAGTTGGTTAACTTTTTAAAGGGATTTGAACACTCCACTTATCCCTGTTCACAACCTCCATATTCAAGAAGTGGATTTGGATTTTTTGAGAAACTGAGGTACTTCAGGCATTGCCTACATCATATCCCTATGCTGCACCATGCAGATCCCTCCCTCACAACTAAAGAATTTATCTAAACTGTCAATAAGTTTCTCATCTAACTGTCATCAGATATCCATCCTCTTTAGGATTTGCCTCAGCTCAAAATTACTTTGTGTAATGACATATCCTCTGCTCTGACAATCTGTGTTCATTGACTTCCAGATACAGGGTATAGAATCCAGACCCTTGGCTCAAAGTTAGAAACTCTTTGAAGAGCAAACTCAGTTCATCTCTCTGTGGTGTCAACTGAAGTCTTATTGTGTCTGTGCTACAAGTTCAACACTCTGCTCAATCTTGTTACGCTCTTCTCTCCCCAGGAATATCGATCCCAGGAGTGCTAAACTCCTTTTTAGCTTCTGCTTTCTGAGGAAGCCAACCTGTAATACAGACCCTGGATAAATAGGGATGACTGAAGCCAGGATTATAGGTATATGTCTAGATAAATAGATAGATGGATGGATAGACGGATAGATAGATAGCTCATCATTGTTAAATTGATCTCATTAATTATACTATTTAATCACTTCATGCTAGAGATGAGGAAACAGTTCTCTAATCTTCTGTTATTTATCCACAGCCACATGACCAGTGATTGGCAGAAGCCCAATGATCCGAGCTTTCAAATACCCAAACCAAGGCTTTCCTCCACAAAATACATCTATAGGATTTACACTAACAAAATTACTTTATTATTTTGGTGAAGTATTTGTATTGTTTTTCAGCTTTAATTACCATGATATTTTCAGCATCCACTGTATAGTGTATTTTCAGATATTTTGATAATCTATTTCATATAACATTGAATCATTTCATAAGTGTGCTCTATTAATTATTGAAGTATCTATCATTTCTTCAGAGACAAAATGATCTCTTAAATATGACCATATTAAAAAATAGGTATGCCTAGGTTTGCTTTTGTCTTCCTTTTCATAAGGATAATCTACACTGTCATAAGCACATATTTTAATTTGTGCAATGTAACATACATTAATATTATAAAATATTATTCATAAACATTTGTAACACCACTATTCCAATTATATGTGGCTACAATTTCTCATTTTTAGTTTAGAGTATATGTAGTTTTTTTCCTTGTCCCGAGACATTTTTAAAGATGTACTCTTTCTGTTCTCATCTCTGTTCTTCTTTTCGTTTCCATCCGACTTGTTTCTAGTGTTATCAAACAGGACCACAACAGAGCTGTCCTTCATCTTTTCATTACCTAACGTTAAGTGGAAAGGCAAAAACCACCTACACCTGAAACGACAAACAAAAATTTAAAAAGAATAGAAGTCTTGTAGATGACATTTTAGTCTAATGCCCTATGATATAAAGAATCATTCAAATTATATGATTATGAAATTATCTACTCTTTGCAACACAGTACTTGTGATTGCTCTTTATTTACTGTATTTTCCTGTGTAGCTTACATCACACAAACACAGACTTGAGGAGAATTATGCATGCCATTGGAAATGTCTCCTTTCTCCTATGTACAACTTCCAATGATATATTGAGCTAGACAAATGGGGATTAGTTTTTAAAAATGAGACAATAGGACCCTTCGGCCATAGCAGATATGGAAATGGCAAATGCACCTAATTGATAAGCTGTTTTTCACAAGGGCACGTGTTCTGCATGGTTTTAGGTTCACACGTATGTACTTTAAAGACACGCAATATACATTTTCAAGTTAGCAAAAATAAAACTATGACAAATATCTACCTAAATTTCAAAACCAAAACAAAAAATATTTTGATATATTCAGTATATATTTAATATATTCACCATATTTCATATAACCTCAATGTATATTTTCTATCATATTTTCAAATCATATCTCACATTAATTCCTTCCTTATCAATAATCACTTTATTTTAATCTCTGATGCATTTTAGACATGGGTAATTTTCATATTGTTCTTAATATACACCCTATATAATGCATTTCGCAAAATTCTGTTAAAGAAATTACAACATATTTTAATTTTATGAGTATTTAATTCACAATTTCTCAATATTTTCTCATTGTTTATTTTAGAATGATGTATCTAAGCATTCTAAGTTTAGAAGAGTCTGGCCTCTAACTTTTGCCAAATAAATGCTAGTCTTATATAGTGAGATTATCTTCATGCAAGTGATTCAACTCAAAATAGCTTAAATTAAAGAAGAAAGTTAATTGGCTCAAATAACTGAAAAACACAGAGGCATATTAACTTCAGGTATAGTTTGATGCAGCACTCAATCATCACCATCTAAATTTATCTCTTACCCCATTTCTGCTGGGTTAACATAAACTTTTGGCTGATTAATGTTTTAGTTATAAAAATAATTTCATTGATTCCAAGATTACTGCCAGTGGTAATTATCAAAATATACTTCCGTATTGGTATTTTTCAGAAAATAATGGAATTATATCCGAGCATTCCCAGAAAAAGTTAAGACACTTACTTTATTGGATTAACTTATGTCATACACCCACTCCTAAGCCAATCACCACCATGACCAAACAGAAACTATTTTTACTGCCTTAAGTAAATTATGGTTGACTACTGTTATGAGGAAAGACATGGATTCCATATTAACCACATGGCTGAGAATCTGGGGAGAAGAAATTTCCTAAAGAAAATACTTTTGGCAAGAAAGGATGCTGGCCACCAAACAGTAGGTAGGCATTATTTCCTACAGTAACCCTATTCCATTATTCCTAATGTTATCTTATCACTGTCTCTTGAGTATTACACAAATATTTTCATTAAAAAAAAAACTTTATTGCAGGTTTGCGGGTGCATATGAAGGTTTGTTATGTACGTGAACTTGTGTTATGGAGGTTTAGTGCACAGATTATTTTATCACCCAGGTATTAAGTTCAGTACCCGACAATTACCTTTTCTGCTCCTACTCCTCCTCCCACCCTGCACCCTCAAGTAAACCCCAGTGTCTGTTGTTCCCTTCTTTGTGTTCATGAGTTCTCATCATTTAGCTCCCATTTATAAATAAGAACATGTGGTATTTGGATTTCTGTTCCTGCATTTGTTTGTTAAGGATAATAGCCTCCAGCTGCATCCATGCTCCTGCAAAATACATGATCTCATTCTTTTTTATGAATCCATAGTATTTCATGCTGTATATGTTCAAACAGGTTTTTAATCCAATCTATCATTGATGGGCATTTAGGCTGATTCCATGTCTTTGCTATCGTGAGTAGTGCTGCAATTAACATTTGTGTGTGTGTGCCTTTATAGTAGAATGATTTATATTCCTCTGAGTATATATATACGCAGTAATGAGATTGCTGGGTTGAACAGGAGTTCTGCCTTAAGCTATTTGAGGAATAACCATACTGTTTTCCAAAATACTTTAACTAGTTTACACTCTTACCAACTAACTGTATATAAGCTTTTGTCTTCTCTGAAAACTTGCCAGCACCTATTATTTTTGGACTTTTTAGTAATATCCATTCTGACTGGTGTGAGATGGTATCTCATTGTGGTTTTGATTTGCATTTCTCTAATGCTCAGTGATATTGAGCTTCTCTTTCATATGCTTGATGGCCACATGTATGCTCTTTTGAAAAGTGTCTGTTCATGTCCTATGCCCACTTTTTAATGTGGTTGCTTTTTTTTTTTTCTTGTATGTTTATTGATGTTCCTTATAGATAGATGCTTGATATAGTTTGGCTCTGTGTCCCCATCTAAATCTCAAGTCAAATTGTAATTCGAAGTATTGGAGGAGGGACCTGGTTGGAGGTGACGGAATCATGGGGGTGGACTTCCCCCTTGCTGTTCTTGTGATAGAGCTCTCCTAAGGTCTGCTTGTTTAAAGGTGTGTAGTACCTTCCCCCACCTTCTCCTGCCAGACGTTTTAAGGTGTGCCTGTGCCTGCTTCCCCTTCGCTGTCTGCTGTGAGTGTATGTTTCCTGAGGCCTACCCAGAAGCAGAAGTCTGTACAGCTCACAGGACTGTGAGCCAATTAAACCTCTTTTCTTTACAAATTACCAAGTTTTAGGTATGTCTTTATAGCAGTGTAAGAACAGAAGAATACAAAAAATTGGTACCAGAGAAGTGGGACATTCCTAAAATGATACCTGAAAATATGCAAGCTACTTTGAAACTGGGTAACAAGCAGAGGTTGAAACAATTTGGAGGGCTTAGAAGAAGACAGGAAGATGAGAGAAAGTTTAGAACTTCCTTGAGACTTGTTGAATGGTTGTAAACCACATTACTGATAGCGATATGTACAATTAAATTCAGGTTGAGGTGGTCTCAGACGGAGATAAGGAACTTATTTGGAAGTAGAGTAAAAGTCATTGTTTCTGTGCTTTAACAAAGAGTCTGGCAGGCTTGTGGCCCTGCCCTAGACATCTGTGGAACTTTGAACTTGATAGAGATGATTTAAAGTATCTGGTGGAACAAATTTTTAAACAGCAAAGTGTTCAAGAGGAAGCTTGGGTGGTTCTGAAAGTCTATGCTCATCTGCATATGCAAAGAAATGACGCGAAATTGGAATTTGTATTTAAAAGGAAACAAAAGTATAAAAGTTTGGAAGATTTGCAGCCTGACCATGTGGTAGAAAAGAAAAAAGAAAAAATTCAAGCAGGCAGCAGAAATTTGCATAAATAAAGAGGAGCTTTATTTTGGTTAGTAGCCAAAATAAAGGAGAAAATGCCTCCAAGGCATTTCTGAGACCTTCATGGCAGCCTCTCCTATCACAGGCCCAGAGGTCTAGAAGAGAAGAATGCTTTTAATGGCTGGGCTTAGGGCCCTACTGCTTTGCACAGTCTTGGGACCACTGCTCGCTGCATCCTAGTCATTCCAGCTCCAGCTGTCTCAGTGACCCCAGATAAGTATCAGGCCACTGCTCCAGAGGGTGCAAGCTGTAAGCCTTGGTGACTACAACGTGGCATTAAGCCTCCAGATGCACAGAGGGCAAGCTGCAAGCTTTGGTGAATTCAACTTGGCATTAAGCCTCCAGATGCACAGAGGGCAAGAGTTG
This sequence comes from Theropithecus gelada, assembly GCF_003255815.1. NCBI lineage: Eukaryota > Metazoa > Chordata > Mammalia > Primates > Cercopithecidae > Theropithecus > Theropithecus gelada. Next base: position 8,554,834 of record NC_037669.1, on the reverse strand, counting down.
AAGCTTGGAAGCCTCTGCCTAGATTTCAGAGGATGTATAGAAACACCTGGATGTCTACACACAGGTTTGCTGCAGGGGCAGAACTTTCATGGAGAACCTCAACTAGGGAAGTGCAGAGGGCAAATGCACGGTTGGAGCTTCCACATAGAGTCTCCACTGAAGCACTGCCTAGTGCAGCTTGGAGAAGGCCACCATCTTCCAGACCTGAAAACGGTAGATCTACCAACCACTTGTACTGTGCACTTGGCACTGAATGCTAGCCCATGAAAGCAGCTGTAGAAGCTGTACCCTGCAGAGTCACAGGGGCAGAACTGTCCAAGGCCTTGGGAGACTACCTCTTGCATCACTGTGGCCTGGATATGAGATATGAAATAAAATGATATTATTTTGGAGTTTTAGAATTTCTGACTGCCCTGCTGTGTTTTGGATCTACGTGGGGCCTGTAGCACCTTTGTTTTGGCCATATTCTTCCTTTTGGAAAGGAAATATTTACCCAATGCCTGTACCCACATTGTACCTTGGAAGTAATTAACTTCTTTTTGATTTTGCAGGTTTATAGATGGAAGGGACTTGCCTTGTCTCTGGTGATACTTGGTACTGTAGACTTCTGAGTTAATGCTGCAATGAGTTAAGACTGTGGGGGACTCTTGAGAAGAGATCATTGTATTTTGCCATGTGAGAAAGTCATGAGATTTGGGAAGGGCCAGGGGCAGAATGATATAGTTTGCCTCTCTGTAGCTGCCCAAATCTCGTGTCAAATTGTAATTTCCAGGATTGGAGGAGGGCCTGGTGCGAGGTGATTGAATCATGGTGGTGGACTTCCTGCTTACTGATCTTGTGATAGAGTTCTCCTGAGATTTGTTTGTTTAAAAGTTTGTAGCACCTCCTCTTTATCTCTGTCTATGTCTATCTCATTCTCTCCTGCTGACCATATAAAGTTATGCCTGCTTCCCCTTTGCCTTCCTCAATTATTGTACGTTTCCTGAAGCCTCCCCAGAAGCAGAAGCCTGTACAGCACATAGAACCATGAGTCAATTAAACCTCTTTCATTTATAAGTTACCCAGTTTCAGGTATGTCTTTATAACAGTGCAAGAACAAACTGATACAATGTTGTGTATTAGACCTTTATCAGACGCATGGTTCACAAATACATTCTCCCATTCTGTAGGTTGTCTGTTTACTCTGCTGATAGTTTCTTTTGCTGTGCTGAAACTCTAGGCTTAATTAGATCTCATTTGCCAATTTTTGCTTTTGCTCTAATTGTTTTTTGTGTCTTTGCCATGAAGTTTTTGCTCATCCCTATGGCCAGAATGCTATTGCCTAGGTTGTCTTGAAGGGTTTCTTTATGGTTTTACATTTTATATGTAAGTCTAACTTGAGCTGAATTTTGTATATAGTATAAGGAAAATGTCCTGTTTCAGTCTTTGCAGATGTCTAAGCCACTTATCCCAGCATCATTTATTGAATAAGAAGTATTTTCCTATTGCTTGTTTTGGTCAGCTTTATTGAAGATCAGATGGTCATAGGTGTGAAGCCTTATTTCTAGGCTGTCTATTCTGTTTCATTGGTCTGTGTGCCTGTTTTTGTACCAGCACCATGCTGTTTTGGTTACTGCAGCCCTGTGGTATAGTTTGAAGTTGGGTAACATGATGCCTCCACCTTGTTCTTTTTGCTTAGCATTTCCTTAGCTATTTGGGCTCTTTTTTAAAATTCCATATTAATTTTAAAATATGTATTTTTTAATTTTTTGGAGAATGTTATTGGTAGTTTGATATGAATAACATTGAATCTATAAACTGCTTTGGGCAATATGGACATTTTAATATTGATTCTTCTGATCCATGAGCATGGACATTGTTTCATTTATGTGCGTCACCTCTTATTTGAGCACTGTTTTGTAATTCTCATTGTGGAAACATTTCACTTCCCTAGTTAGGTATACAGAAAAGCCAAATCCATTAGTATACTACCTTCAAGAGACCCATCTCACACATAATGACTCCCATAGGCTCAAAATAAACGAATGGAGGAAAATCTACCAAGCAAGTGGAAAACAGAAAAGAGCATGGGTTCCAATTCTAATTTCAGACAAAACAGACATTAAACCAACAAAGATCAAAAAAGACAAAGAAAGGAATTAAATAATGGTAAAGAGTTCAATTCAACTAGAAGACCTAAATATATAAGCACCCAACACAGAAACACCCACATTCCACAAAGCAAGTTCTTAGGGACCCACAAGGAGACATAGTCTCCCCCACAATAAAAGTTGGAAACTTCAACACTCCACTGATAGTATTAGACAGATCAGGCCAATATCCTTGATAAACATAGATGCAAAAATTCTCAACACAATACTTGCAAACCAAATCTAGAAGCCCATCAAAAAGTTAATTTACCATGATCAAGTAGGTTTCATCCCCAGGACTCAAGGTTGGTGCAACATATGCAAATCAATAAATGTGATTTATGACATAAACAGAACAAAGACAAAAAAACAAAGCCACATGATGATGTCCATAGATGCAGAAAAGTCAATAAAATTCAACACCCCTTCATGTTAAAAACTGTCAATAAACTAGGTATTGAAGGAACATACCTAAAAATAGTAAAAACCATCTATGACAAACCCACAGCCAAATTCATACTAAATGGACAAAATTTGGAAGCATTCCCCTTGAAAACTGGCAAAAGGCAAGGATACTCTCTCTCACCCACTTCTATTCAACATACTGTTGGAAGTCTGAGCCAGAGCAATCAGGCAGGAGAATAAATAAAGGGCATCCAAATAGGAAAAGAGGAAGTCAAGTCCCAGTTTCGGGATGACATGATCCTACATCTAGAAAACCAATAGTTTCAGCCTAAAAGCACCTTCAGCTGATAAACAACTTCAGCAAAGTTTCAGCATACATAATCAGTGTACAAAAATTACTAGCATTCCTATACACCAACAACAGCTAAGCCAAGAGCCAACACAAGAAGACAATACCATTTACAATTTATTCACTCTTGATCTCCACTCCTAATGTCTTGAAATCAGCCTTTTCACATAGCATAACTCCATGTTTTCTTGGATTTTCCAGTTCATGGTTGTCATTCAGCTTGAGCTGTAGTGGCAATTATTTGATAATTACATTGTTTTATTTGTTACATTCACTCTTACTTAACTTGCAACGTGTAAGTTGCCAACCCCCCATAACTAAAATTTTCAGACCTAAGATCAGAGAATCTGAATTCATTCTTTTGGCATCTCTCGAAGTATTCAGCCCTATGAAATCCTATGCCAGCTTATGCCCAGTAAAGACACTAACAAATTTGTTCTGTTAAGTTTTGTTATTTCAAACGCCAAAGGAGATATTACATAGAAGGTTAAACTTGATAACATAATTGGCTTGTTTGGGTTCATCAGTACCATATTTGGCACTACACATGAAAAACATTGATACATATTTGTATAAATAAGAATGTCCTTTTCTGGAACTATTACAATAAAATTTTATTAAATGTATCCTGTCCCTTAATGTTATTTTAAAATGGAATTCTAACAAAAGGAGTAATACACTTCTATTCTACACCCATAAGCAAACTAATAAATTATTAATGAGTTTGGTGCATAGAAAGAACTTACTCTAAAATATAAAATGCAATAAAATAATATATCAAGAAAGCAGAGACTTAAGCTGAAGCATGTCCTTACTAAATTGATAATGTATAAAATCACAACACCACATTATAGTGATGTGTCGTTACTGAAAATTATTGATAAGCTAAGGATAGGAATAATGCTAGAAGAAGAAAAAATAAAATCAGGACAAAATTAAAATTAATGTGTATATTTAGAGAATCAGTAGAAACAAGTGTTAATTGAAAACCCTGTGCAAAATAATCTCAGGAGCATTTTCAAAAATAAAAAGTAGCTAAACTTATAATTAAATCTTAATAATCATTAATTATATGAAAACTATATTTAAACTGTATGAAATAAAGTACAGATTCATAAATTATATTTATATTTTGAAATATATATGAAAACAGCTATACTTTCTCTATTCATAATCTTATATTTTTCCTTTGGAGCAAAATTTCTCATACTTTTGTCATCTGTATGCCATAGAATAGACTGAATGACAGAAAAATTATTTTCTGGTTTAGAACATTTTGTGTAACAATAACTCTAAATAGGGAATAAACTGAAGGAAATGGAAAAAAAAAAACTGTTGGCTATATATGTACTAATTTTACCCCAAAGATACGTAACATAGAATCATTGTCATCAAAAGTTTTACTTAACATGTGTGAGTACTATTTTTCCTTTCTCTCAGAACAACTAGATTTCTAGATTTAGTAACAGCAAATATTTAAAGAAAATAACTTCAACTTAATACTGAAAACTCTAAATGGCCCATCTCCACAAAACCAGGACAAAAAAACTTACATAATGACAAAAATAAATTATCAATATCAACATTTCTAAAAGTAAACTATGAAAGAGAACTAAAATATCAAATTAGCATAAGTATGTACTATAGCTTACAACTATGTAATTTTTTTGTATGTGTATTATCTTAAGTAATAGTCATTTCAACCAGTATGTGAAATTTGTGACAACTCATATTTTCAACAGTTACCAATGTGCCCAAAGTCATACAGCCTGTGTATATTGGAGAGTCGAGTCTCAGTGAAGAAGACAGCCTATTTCTTGTGTTAATTTGGAAATAGTTGAATTGATGTCTTCTGAGAGATATATAACTTTCCAAAATTCAAAATGTTGGTTTTTATCATTACTTAGATGAAAATGTATCATTTACAGATAATAAAGTGGTCAGATATTTTGTAGAATTTTTCATTAAAAACTTCTAAATTGTTCCTTTCCATTTTTATTTGTATTGAGACTGGCTCTCAACTCTGTTGCCCAGGTTTTAGTGCAGTGGCGTGATCATGGCTCACCGAAGCTGCAACTTCTGGGACGCAAGCCTTCCTCCTGCTTCAGCCTCTTGAGAAGCTGGAACTGCAAGTGTGTCAAGTCATACCAGGCTAACTTTTTTTTTGTTTTTTAGAAATGGGGATTTACTATGTTACCCAAACTTGTCTCAAATTCCTGGGCTCAGGCAATCCTCCCACTTCGGCCTCACCATGTCTTGCCAAGTGTCCCTTTTTATATACACACACTAATTCAATATAGATTTTGAATTTGTGAAGGAATTTGTACTACTTTTATTGCAAATTATATTGTGATCTTTGAATTTGCATGTCATCATAAAGGTTTTGTAGTATTTGGAAAATGTCTTTCCACTGACACTAGCATTATTTGGCAGTATTGTTTTTGCATTCTTCAAATTAATAATAACGCTTAATTACCTGTAAACACATTTTTTCTTTATTGTCTTAGATAATTGTGACGTAGTGTTATGTTCCAAAGCTTAACTTCTTTGATGCGCTATCTGCATAGACATAGATACCTCACACACCATCTGTAGCCAGTTTCCCCAATATATTTATTTTATGTCTATCACTAAATGCTAGGTTTTGATTATCATAATTTTTGCTGATCAAAGATAATATATGTTTTCTCAAATCTCCATTTCTGTGCATGTCCAGTAGCTGGCAGCCTGTTGCTTCTCTAAAGTTTTTACAATTTTAGTATAATTTGGTGACTGATGTCCATTTTCAAAGACACACATTGCTCAGTAAAATATTTGATGAGATGTGAAGTATTTGCCAATGCCTGATAACTTAGGAAAGTGCAAACATTGTTGCACTAGGGTATTCTTTCAAAGACGTCTACTGTGAAGTTTAAGGTGGGATGGAGATGTGTAATCACTGTCCGTGGTGTCATTTTTTATACAATGAAAGAGTACAGTGAAGTGAAGATGTTATGAAGTATCATAATTAGAAAATTCTTTCCAGCTCTATTGACAAGCCATCTTTTATAAATGGAAGCAAAAGCCCTCCAGGAAATTGAGATGTCTAAACTCTAATTATTTTAGGGAAATAAGGAAGCTAGTAGGAAGCCAACAGAGAATTCAGAAAGGGGTGAAATTAGTGAAACCATAATAAAAAATACTCTAATGTGTATGCTTTCAAAATACGCCACACAAACCATGTTACACTTTTAATGTCATATCAGGGCGTGTATTTAAAACTCAAAAAAGAAACTTAGTAAATAGCAAAATGTTTATCAGGAAAGCATCATATCTGTAGAATATACAATTATATGGAATAACTTATTTAAAACTGTGTAATTGAGATGTTTATATGCAGAAGCTAAATTAGAGTTCTAGCTCTATCTCAGTAGCATACGTAGTTTGCAAAATAGTTTTGGTAGACTTTATATTATTTTATGTTCACTGTTATTGTATAGCCTTCATTAGGGTATAAAACTTGTATGAACCTTTGTTTCTTCATCAGCATGACAGAAGAGTAATAACATATTCTCTACACAAATTCCAGCATGAGTGACTGACAAAATTTAAGATAACACAAATGAAAATATTTTATAAATTATGTAATCATACAAACGCTAGTTACATAAGTACAAGTGTGTTTAATACTGTATTTGCCGAGGTAAAGTAAAACAATAGTATTTAATTGAAATTGAAGAATTTCCTGCCATAAAGGTCCATAGATAGAATCTTTGTAGTCTACCTTCTTTCACTATATAAATCCAAGCAATAGTCACTGAATCTTAGCTTCCACAGCAGTAATGGAGATTTTCGCTTGTTTTCTCTGAGGCCTTTAGAACATCAGCCTTGCGGTGGAGTAGAAGGGTCTCAGAGGCTCTCCTGAGTAGCTGCTCACCCATTTGTGGCCAGAGGCGGTATCTTTCTCTGGCCCTGCTATTTTTGGCTCCAACCACATTCTTGGAAGAACAGCCTTTGACATTTGATATCTGTATTTGGACAGGCTGTGTATCTCTTACCTAAAACACCTGGGATAGAGGCAAAGCAAGATGGCACAATAGAACCCTCCAGTGATTGTACCCCTTGCAGGAACACCAGATTGAACAACTATCCAAACACAAAAAACACACCTTCATAAGAACCAAAAATCAGCTCAGCCACGGTGAAATAAAGCACCAGGCAGAGTCCTGAAGCTCTCAGTCCAATCCTTACCTACTGGGTGACATTTCTAGGCATACCCTGGTCCTAAAGGGAATACATTGCCTTGAAAAGAAGTAGCCAGTTTGGACAGAATTCATTATCTTCTGACTAAAAAGCCCTTGAACCTTGAATAAACATCAGCAGTAGCCAGGTCATACTCACCACTGACCTTGGGTGAGGTCTAGTACTGTGCTGGCTCCAGAACATTTGAAGCTGCAGTGGCTGTGAGGGAGACTCCTGCTTGAGGAAAGGAGAGAAAAGAGTAAAAAGGACTTAGTCTTGCAACTTAGGTATCAGCTCAGCTGTGGTAAAATAAAGCACCACATAGGTCACTAAAGTTCCACGTCCTAGCGCCCGGACAGCATTTCTAGACCCACCCTGGGCCATAAAGTAACTTGAAGAAAATGACACAAGCCTGGCTGAATTCACCACCTGATGACTAAAGAGCCTGCAGGCCTCCAATAAACATCAGCTAGGACCAGGCAGTACTCACCACAGGCTTTGGGTGTGACCCAGTGGTATACTGGATTCAGATCTAACCCAGCACAGTCCTAGTGAGGGTGGCCACAGGGGTGCTTGTGTCATCTCTACCCCTAGTCCAGGTAGCTCAGCACTGAGAACAAGAGACTCCATTTGTTTGGGGGAAGTAAGGGAAGAGAAGACTCTCTGCCTGATGATTCAGAGAAATCTTGCATATGATATCCAAGACCACTAAGGGAGTTTATCTATAAGTCTATAAGATTCCTAACATGACTCGGCTTTGAGTGCCCCTCAATCCAGATGGGGGCTGCAGTGATCAAATGTGTAGCTCATACTCAATACCCTTTGAACACTTTGAAAGCCATTCCAAGAAGAATTGGATCTCTCAAGCCTGGACTGCAAAGACTAGAATAAATGCCTGCCTCTTTAAGGTCCATACATTGACAAGCATCCACAAGCATGAAGACCATCCAGGAAAATATTGCCTCACCAAATGAACTAAATAAGGTACCAATAACCAACCCCAGAGTGACAGAGATATGTGACCTTTCAGATCGATAATTCGGAATAGCTGTCTGAAGCAAGCTCAACAAAAGTCAATATAAAGCAGAGAAGAAGCTCAGAACTCTATCACGTAAATTTAACAAAGAGATTGACATGATTTTTAAAGTCAAGTTGAAATTCTGGAACTGAAAAATTTGATTGCTGTCCTGAAGAAAGCATGAGAGTCTCTCCACATCTGAATGATGAAGCAGAAAAAGAAATTGGCCGGACACGATGGCTCATGCCTATAATCCCAGCACCTTGGGAGGCCGAAGCCAGACAGATTACTTGAGTTCAGAAGTTCGAGACCAGCTCAGGCAATATGGCGAAACCCCATCTCTACTGAAAATACAAAAAATAGCGAGGCGTGGTGGTGGGCATCTGTAATCCCAGCTAATCAGGAGCCTGAGGCATAAGAATCACTTGAACAGGGGAAGTGGAGGTTGTAGTGAGCCAAGATCATGCCACTGCACTCCAGCCTGGGTGACAGAGTGTGACTTGGCCTAAAATAACTAACTAACTAAATAAATAAATAAATAAGTGGGCTTCAAGACAATTTGAGACAACACTTAGAGAAGACAAAAGATAAAAGTATAAAGAAAGGATAATGAATGACTATAAGATTGAGCAAATGAACTCAAAAGGATATATCTAAAAGTTATTGGACTTAAATAGGAGGTAGAGAGAGAGGGAATTATGAGTAAAACATTTATTCGAAGGGATAGTAACAGAGAAATTTCCAAATCTAAAGAAATATCAATATCCAAGTAAAAGAAGGCTATTGACACCAAGCAAATTTAACCCTAATAAGGTTACCTTAAGACATTTAATATTCAAACCCCCAAAATCAAGTATAGAAAAGGGTCCTAAAAGCGGCAAGAGAAAAGAAACGAATGACATGTAAAAGAGCTCCAGTATGTCTGGCAACAGACTTCTTGGTGGAAACCTTATTGGACCTCATTGGACAGGAGAGAGCGGCAAGACACGTTAAAGTGCTAAAGAAAAACCAACCTTTATCCTAGAATAGTATATCCAGCAAAAAGCCCTTAAAACATGGAGAAATAAAGATTTTACTAGAGAAACAAACCTGAGAAGTTTCATCAACACCAGACTTGTCCTATAAGAAATGCTAGAGTTATTCAATCTGAAAGAGAAGAACATTAATTAGTGGTAATAAATCATCAGAAGGTATAAAACTCACTGATAGTAGTAACCTTACAAACACAGAATATAACACTGTAATGTTGGTGTGTAAACCACACATATCTTGAGTTAAAGATTAAAAAATGAAACTAAAAAAGTAATAGTTACAACTTTTGCAAGACATAGTGTAATAAGATATAAATAGAAAGAACAAAGAGTTAAAAAGTAGGGAGATACAGTTAAAGTGTACAGTTTTTATCAGTTTTCTCTTTGTTTTTGTAATCAGTGTGAAGTTGTCTTCAGTTTAAAATAATGGGTAGTAAGAGGTTATTTGCAATCCTCAGGGTAACTTCAAATCTAAAATATATCCTACAACCAATCTACAAAAAATGAAAAGCAAGAATTTAAAACATAGCAACAGAGGAAATTATCTTAACAAAAAGAAAAAAAGGAAGGAAGAGAAGACCACACAATAACCAGAAAAAAAATAGCAAAATGACAAGAGTAAGTCCTTACTTACTCATATATATCCAATAATAACATTGGATTTAACATTACTATTAATATTATAATATTAGTAACACTATCAATATTAATATAGTAATAGATTTAAATAATTAATATTTGTAATAATATTATTAAAAGTAATGATATTAATAGTTATACTATTGATATTAGTATTATTAATAATCATAATGTTATATCCAATAATAACATTGGATGTAAATGGACTAAACTCTTGAATCAAAAGCTACAGATAACAGATATCAAAAGATAAATGAATAACAGATACAGATAGATACAGAAGATATACAGATAACAAATATCAAAAGATAAATGAATAACAGAAAAACAAGACCCAGTGATTGTTGCCTACAGGAAACACACATCATCTATGAAGACACACATAGGCTGAAAATAAAGGGATAGAAAAAGATATTCTGCAAATAAGAACAAAAAAGGGAGAAATAACTATGCCTTTATCAGACAAAAGAGATTTCAAGACAAAAGCTATAAAATGAGGGAAAGGAGATCATTCTATACCAATAAAAAGGTCAGTTTAGCAAGAGGATATAACAGTTTTAAATATACATGCACCTAACATTGGGAAACCCAGATATGTAAGGCAAACATTATTAGAGCTAAAGAGTGAGATAGCCCCAATACAATAATAGCTGGAGACTTTAAATCCCCACTTTTAGCATTGGAGAACTCCTACAGGCAGAAAATCGACAATCAAATTTAATCTGCACTGTAGACTAAATGGACTCAATAGATATTTATAGAACATTTCATCCAATGGCTGCAGAATACACGTTTATCTACCCAGCACATGGATCATTCTCAAGGATAGATCATAAATAAGTTAAAAATGTCTTAAAAATAAAAAAATTTGAAATCATATCAAGAATCTTCTGTGACCAAAATGGAACAAAATAGAAGTCAATAACAAGAGGAATTTTGGAAACTATACAAACACATGGAAACTTAAACAATATGCTCCTGAATGACCAGAAGGCCAATGGAGAAATTAAAAAGAAAATTAATAATTTTCTTTAAGTAAATAAAAATGGAAACATAATATACCAAAACCTATTGGGTAACAATAAAAGTAGTAGTAAAAGGAAAGTTAATAAGTGCCTACATCAAAAAGTAGAAAAATTTCTAACAGCTTAATGATGCATCTTAAAACTAGAAAAGCAAGGGCAAACCAAACCCCAGATTAGTAGAAGAAAAACAAAATAAACACCAGAGCAGAAATAAAATTGAAACAGAAAAGAAAAACATCACTGAAATAAAAAGTTTATTTTTTGGAAACATAAATAAAATTGACAAACGTTTAGCTAGACTAAGAAAAAAAAAGAAGATGCAAATAAAATCAGTAGGGAAAAAGGAGACATTACAACTGATACCACAGATATCCTAAGGATTATTAGAAATCACTGTAACAACTTCTGCCAAAAAATTAGAAAACCTAGAAGAAATAGATAAATTACTAGACACATATAACCTACCAAGATGGAACAATGAAGAAATGCAAAACCTGAAGGGACTGACAAGTGAAGAGATAGAAGGCATAATAAGATGTCTCCCAGCAAAGAAAAGAACTCAAGTACATCACTACTGAATTTTATCAAACATTTAGGGAAAAACTAGTATCAATCCTACAAAAACTATTCTGAAAAATAATTGAGACCTCATTCTGTGAGGCCAATATTTCCCTGATGCCAAAACCAACAAAGACACATTTAAAGTGAAAACGAGAAGGCGATATTAATGGTAAACATTGATGCAAAAATTCTCAACGAAATAGTAGCAAATCAAAATCACCAACCCATTAAAATGATCATTTATCATGAGCAACTGAGATTTATCCCAAGGATGCAAGAATGATTCAACTTATGCAAATCAATCGATCTGATACATTATATTAACAGAATGAAGGACAAAATTATATAATCATTTCAATTTATGTTGAAAATTATTTGATGAAATTCAATATCCATTTATAATCTTTAAAAACTCTCAAAAAATAAAGTATAGAAGGAACATACCTCAACACAATAAGAGCCACATATAATGCACCCTCAATATCACATGAAACAGAGAAAAATCAAAAGCCTTTCCTATAAGATCTGGAACAACAAAAGGATGCCCATTTTCACCGTTGTTATTTAGCATTGTACTGGATGTCTAGCTAGGGCAATCAAACAAGAGGGAGAAATAAAGGACATCCAAATTGAAAAGGAAGAAGTCAAATTATCCTTCTTTGAAGACGATATGATCTAATAAGTGGAAAAACCTAAAGATTCCACCAAAACCCTGTTAGAACTCATATACCAATTCAGTAAAGTTTCAAGACATAAAATCAACATATATAAATCAGTGAACAATCTGAAACAGCATGATGGCAGTGAACAACCTGAAATAGATATCAAGAAAGTAACCCGTTTTACAACAGTTACAAATAAAATGAAATACCTTGAAATTAAATTAACCAATGAACTGAAAGATCTCTACAATAAATACTATAAAATATTGATGCAAGAAATTAAAAAGGACACAAGAAAATGCAACGTGAATCCATGTTCATGGATTGGAAGAGTCAATATGTTTAAAATGTTTATACTATCCAAATGGATCTATAGATTCAATGCCATTCCTGTCAAAATACCTATGATATGTTTAGAATAACAGAAGAAATAATCCTTAAATGTATACGGAACTGCAGAAAAATCCAGAATAACCAATGTCATCCTAAGCAAAAAGAACCAAACTAGGGGAGTCACATTACCTGACTTCAAATTATACTATGGAGCAATAATAACCAAAATAGCATGGTACTGGCATAAAAATGGACACATAGAGCAATAAAACAAAATAGGGAACCCAGAAATAAATGTATACATCTACAGTGAACTCATTTTTGGCAAAAGTGCCAAGAATATACATTCAGTCTTTTCAATAAATGGTGCTGGGAAAACTGGATATCCGTATGCTGAAGAGTGAAACTAGATCCCTATCTTTGCAATATGCAAATATCAAATCCAAATTGATTAAATACTTAAATCTAAGACTTCAGACTATAAAACTTCTAAAAATAAACATTGGGTAATCTCTCCAGGACAATGGTGTAGGCAAAGATTTGTCGAGTAACACTCTACAAACACAGACAACCAAAGCAAAAATGGACAAATGAAATCTTATGAAGTTAAAAAGTTTCTTCACAAGAAAGAAAACCTCAATAAAATGAGGAGACAACCCACAGAATGGCAGAAAATATTTGTAAATTATCCATCTGATAAGGGATTAATAACCAGAATAAAAAAGGAGCTCAAACAGGTGAATAGGAAAAAAAAAAAATCTAGTGATTCTACTAGAAAGCAGAGCTAACCTGAACATGGTTAGAACATGCTCCTGTTTGCCTTTTTCATGTCTTCTTTTAAGAAATGTCTATTCAGATATTTTGTCTACTTTTTAATAGGATCATTAAGTTGTGGTTTTTTTCCTATCAAGTTGTCTGAGCTCCTTATTTATTCTGCTTATTAATCCCTTACCAGATGGATAATTTACGAATATTTTCTCCCATTCTGTAGGTTATCTCCTCACTTTACAGATGTTTCTCTTTCTTGAGAAGTGTTTTAATTCCATCAAAAAGTAGGCAAAGGATATGAACAGACACTTCTCAAAAGAAGACATTTATGTGGCCAACAGACCTATGAAAAAGCTCCTCATAGCTGGTCATTAGAGAAATGCAAATCAAAATCAAAATGAGATACCATTTCATTCCAGTTAGAATGGCAAACATTAAAAAGTCAGGAAACAACAGACGCTAGAGAGAATGTGGAGAAATAGGAACGCTTTTACACTGTTAATGGGATTGTAAATTAGTTCAACCATTGTGGAAGACAGTGTGGTGATTCCTCAAGGATTTAGAACCACAAATTCCATTTGACGCAGCAATTCCATTACTGGGGATATACCCAAAGGATTATAAATCATTCTACTATAAAGACACATGCACACGTATGTTTATTGCAGCACTACTCACAATAGCAAAGACTTGGAACCAACTCAAATGCCCATCAATGATAGACTAGATAAAGAAAATGTGGCACGTATACACCATGGAACACTATGCAGTCATGAAAAAGGATGAGTTCATGTCCTTTGCAGGGACATGGATAAAGATGGAAACCATCATTCTCAGCAAACTGACATAGGAACAGAAAACCAAACACCACATGTTCTCACTCATAAGTGGGAGCTGAACAATGAGAACACATGGGGACAGGGAGGGGAACATCACACACCGGGGCATATTGGAAGTTGGGGCAGGGGGTAGAGGAGGAATAGGATTAGGAGAAATACCTAATGTAAATGATGGTTTGATGGGTGCAGTAAACCACCATGACACGTGTGTACCTATGCAACAAACCTGCATGTTCTCCATATGTATCCCAGAAGTTAAAGTATAATAATAATAATAATAATAACGTGGGTATATAAAAAGATGCTCAACATCATTGAGCACCAGAGAAATGCAAATGAAAACTACAATGAGATATCTCACCTAAGTAAAAATGTCTTTTATTTAAAAGTCAGGCTATAATGAATGCTGGCAAGGATGTGGAGATAAGGGAACTATTATATGTTGTTGGTGAAAATTTAAATTACTATAACCACTATGAGAACAGTGTGGAGGTTCCTTAAAAAGCTGAAAATAAAACAACCATATTATCCAGCAATCCCATACTAGGAAAACACATAAAAGAATGGAAATTAGTATATTGAAGAGATATCTGCACTCCCATGTTTATTGCAGCACTATTTACAATAGCCAAGATTTGGAAGCAACCTAAGTGTCCATCAACAGATGAACAGATTAAAAAAAAAGTGGCACATATACACAATAGAGTACTATTCAGCCATTAAAAAGAATGAGATTTTTTATCTGCGACACCATGGATGAAATTGGAGGTTGTTATTTTAAGTGAAGTCACTGATAAACAAACTTCATATATTCCCAATCATTTTGTGATGTCATTTTATAACTAGAATTTTTTTAAATAGACTCTTGTTCATAGAGAGTAGAAGGATGGCTACCAGCGGGTGGGAAATGTAGTGGGGTGGGGGACGGGAGGGTGCAGATGATTAATGGTTATGAAAATACAGTTACATAGAATAAATAAGATCTACTATTTGATAGTACAGTTGGGTGACTACAGTCAACAATAATATATAATATATTTAAACATAACTAAAAGAGAATAATTGGAATGTTTATAACAAAAATGAATGATAAATGTGTTAGATGATGAATAGCCCACTTACCTTGTTGTAATTATTATACATTGTATGTGTGTATCAAAATATCTCATATTCCATAAATATGTATACCTACTATATACCCATGAAATAAAAAATTTTAAAAGCCTTGTTTTTGACATTTAGAACAGGTAAAAACAATTATTCCCAAACACCTGCTATGTAGTAAGTACCATGCGATGTGATAATTGTGAAAGATTGGGGACAGAAAGTGAAGAGAGATATGAAAGCAAGATATGTGGGTATCTCAACAACACTAAACTGTCAGGAAAATGTAGAAGGTCTTGTTTGCTCCACTACAGGTCTGTGCATAAACAGTGATCCCTTAACGAGTCATAAAGTCAAATCAAAACTGGTGGAAATTAGTGATTCTAGGCAACTGCCTTGGGCTATTAACTGCACCCCTTATTTTCTCTTAACTCCTTTGTACTTAGTTTCATAACAAAATGAGATTACGTATGTCCCAGATAAAATTTCACTGAAATCTGCCCACTCACTCACCAAATCTTGGTGCAAAAATTTGATATGCCAAATAGGGGAAACAATAGAATAATCAAAATAACATGAAATTCAGCAGTTATTACATGAACTGAGAAATAAGATTTATAGCTCTGAACTGTGAACAATCACAAATTGTTTCAATAGGCAAAAAAACCCTCCTTTACTGAGTGATCATCTACAAAACCTACATTTTTATCAAATTGCATCATTCACACAGCTTATTCTCTGCCCCCTAACAGATCACAAGAGGGCATTCAAACCATTTGCCAAGAAGGGAATAATTTCTGGGAAGTCCTGGTCACCTGTTTGGAGGCAATGGATCATGTTGCAATCACACTCTTTTCACTAGATATATGAAATGCGTGACAGAGAGAAAAGTCAGAAATACTCTCATGGTTAGCTAGGACCATAGATCAACGAACAGAAGTTGGAGGAAAGTTATTGGCAGTCACCAAGGACATTTACTAAGATTCCTAGTGCTTGTCTCAGCTTCCATATAAAAGTAAATTCTAGTAAAGTTATGGGATTTCTCGTACAACTACTTCTGTGTATAGACATCTAGAGAACAAGTTGTGGAGATCCTAAACGACTGAAATTATTTCTGCCCTAATATCAGTGGAAGCTAAATATTGGCCTGTTCCTGATTAAATTAAAATTAAATTTAAAAAAGCAATAGCCATCTTTCTTGCATTCTAAAATAAGTGGATTCTCATTTTCGTGCCTTGGCTCATTGCATTAAAATCTGTACTTTATCCTCTGTAGACTCAAATGAGATTTTAGAGTATATTTTTATCTTTGAGTCACATAAAGGAAGAAAATAATTATTTTATAAAAGGAAGAAAATAATTATTTTGCATTTATAAAGATAATTGATCAAATAAGTTTTGAATTCCCTTTCCATTTTGTGTCTAAAAATGATACCTTCCCAAGTGACCAGTTAGATTTAAAGAACCCTGGTGCATGAGGCTTACAAGTTGCCCACATAAAAATAAAAACACAATTTTCTTTAACTATTTGAAAATAAATTGAAAACAAAATATATGCATATTTATGTATATATACACACATACCTATTTCTAATACTTGTTTTCCATTTTGTATGTGTGTATAAATATGTATATTTGTATATACATTATATATGCACATATGTAATGGCAATATGCATATTAGAAGCAATGGTAAGGTAGAATGTTTCAGTTTGGCTAATTCAACTTAGGGAGTTTCTTGGCAGGTTACACTGTGTGTAGTTTTCAGTCTGTCTCTAGAGTCTCTGTATTCTAACTATATTCCAGCTAATATATACTATTTGATGGCAAGGGCTGTTGTCAATTTGACTTTACTTTTATAATGCCAAGTGGAATGTAGTTTATACTTTTTTTTACAATAAATTAGTAAATCCACAAAAAGAGTACTATATATGAAAATGTTCCTTCACCCCAAAATAGCTACACCAGGAGTAGGCAAGATTTTAATGAAAAGAAACACATAATAAATAATTTTGGCTTTAGAAGGCCAGCTACTCAACTGTGTTATTGTGTGATGGTTAATACTGAGTGTCACCTTGATCGGATTGAAGGATCGAAAGTATTGTTCCTGGATATGTCTATGAGGGTGTTGCCAAAGGAGATTAACATTTGAGTCAGTGGACTGGGAGAGGCAGACCCACCCTATAGTAAATACATGGTAAATGTTTATTTAAAATATATATATATTTTTATATATATTATATATATATATCTCCACACACATTTGATTAAAAATCAGTTGCTTGAGCAATGATTGCAATAACTAAAAGTTAGAAACATATGTTTACAGATATGACTCTGTTGATTAGCCTATAAGATGAACTCCAGCATACTCTAAATACATATTGTAAATAAAAAATAGGAGGAAAGGAAATGAAAGAGTGAAAGAAGATAAATTCAGGGGGAGAATATAAGGGAAACAAAGAAAGAGAAAAGAATGAAAGCAGAATTAGAAGAAATATGATGGAATAGTATGTGAAATTTGTAAGACTCCACTGATGTGTTTTTATAGTAAATTGGGATTTAATAAAATATTATATTCTTTATTAAGAATTGAAAAGTGTACCACTTTTGGAACAGTGAGAGATTGAGATTGGGACATCAGAGTCCCTGTGTTGAGTTTATTGGCATGAATTATCATATTTGGCCCATCATAACTCTGCCGTATTAGAGGCAGTGCTTGTACACTAACTTCTCCCAGTAGAACCTCATTCTTAGCTAATTCTTCTGCTAGAGTAGCCCTCTTTTGTAGACTTCAGGCCTTGGTATTTCTTCTGAGTGGCTCTTAATCTTGTCCAAGCATTGCTGTAAGCTCTATCATCTTGGTTAGCTGTGATTTAGGCTGGGTGTGCACACATTTCTTTTTGAACCATGGATTAATTATGTTTGGGTAGCCTCCTCTACCACATGGGAATATGACTTAAGTGACAGGGTGTGCTCTTAGTTTTCTAGTTGGAAAAACATCTGTAGAAGGTGTATTATTTCACTAATACGGACAAAATTTGGAGTTTTGTCACAGTGGCTAACTAGATCCTCCTATGGTACTGGGCAGCCTCAAGGTAGTTGGTTCTTAGATCAGTGTCCATATTTGAGAACAATTCTTCTCCCTTCCAACTCATGGTACATGTTTTGAGCATAAAATTAGATATTTAAAGTGGTAGACTATTTGAAGGATACATTTTTTGAAGAGCCTGTGATAGAATTGTCTCCATGATAACGTTTCAAGCTTTGGTGGATCTTAGTAATCCAGGAATCAGATAGGAACGAACAATTTTCTGCTCCCGAAGGGTACAATAGTGACAATTTCTACAAATACTTTTCTTTTTGCTGAAGGTCTTATTGTACTGAAAACTGCAGAAATTAAGGTTGTACTCACCATCTCCGTAGATTTTTAACTCATATGTGATACTGTATCCATCGTTTCAACATCTTATTTTTAATCCAAACTTCAAAATTATCTGTACTAAATTTTACCGCAGAGATCCCAGCCTCATATGGGCTGCACTGATTTATCCTGATGACAGTTGTAGTGGAATAACTGTTCAGACTCGGAGGTCGAGCAAGACCTGTAATACATCTTTGTCATTTGTCATTCCATCATTTGCTACTAAAAAGCAATCCAAACTTGAAAATTTATAGTAAACTTTTAGTGCACTAACTTACAATAACACATGCTAATATTGCCATTTGCATTTTCTTAAATTTGCTACTTCCACATTCCATCTATAATTCCTTGCTTTAGAGTCAATAGTCTGGGTTATTATTATGTCTTAGATAATTTGGCTCTGACATTCTCAATTTAGCTTTTATATTTTCAATTTATCATTCCAGCTCAGTGTAAGTTCATGTTCTTTCAGGTGATCTCCTGATTATTTTTAAATTATTTTGCCTTTCCTTAGAGCTTCTAGGACCAATCTAAGTGATGGAACCTGCATTGACATCTAAGCTCAGGAACTTCAGTTTTGTATTATGCCTTTGAGGTTTGCTCTTCAATCTGGTTTTCGTGTCCCCTTTGGTCTTGATTCTCATGATAACTACTAAAGGTCCAAATCCCTGTACAAAGCATATCAATGAAAAATACTGAAAAATCGTCCTTAGAGGACTTTCTACACATTTCAGGTTCCATATTGATACTAGGGCAAGATCCACCCAAGAGAAGGTCATTTTCTAGGATGCCAGTGCTCTACCCTGTGTCTAGAATTTAGAACATTGCTTCATTTCTGAGGTAGAAATGGAATAAGATGGCATAGAATGGAGAAACAGACTGATTACAGTGAAGCAAGCTAGCAAGGCAATCTGTCCTTAGCTTGGCAGGAACATATGATATGTGTGAAAACCTACATGTGTTTGTGGTATATCAGATTATTAGATAAAGTGTCAAACAGCACATATAGTATTGAGTTCTAAGTCTTGTGGGTATCAATAAATGTATGATATACGTTTTGCTTTTGAACAGACTAGCACAGGATATCCAATAACTGGTGAATGATAATAGTTCTGCAGGTTGGGTTATTCAATAAATACGGCATCAAATAACTGAGGGGGAAAAAAATTAAGTAGAATGTAGTAAAGGGGGAAATTCAGTTTTCTTTTCTTTTCCTCCAGGATTTTCTCATTAATTTTAGTGGCAAGGACATTTATAAGCACTATAGTGCAAAATAATCAGTGGATAACAGTTACTCCTCATGTTCGAGAAATGAGCTCTCAAAAGAGCTGTACTTGATGTTGATGCTGAAAGTTTAGTAGGGGTGGCATGCAGAATTCAGAAAGGTTTGAGTCATCAAATAAAAAAATATAGCATGGTAAACTTCTAAACTTCCTACATATGATATTCCAATACTAGAAATGTTATTCTTTCCAAAATACGTGTTTCTTTTTAGTCAAATTTGTGCATCCCAAATTTTTCTTTGCAAGACATAGCTTAATTCTCCCTTCCTGACAATGTTGCTTGGTCTCCACATTCCTTTGAAGAGTGTGCTCAATTTTGCACTATTTTGTTCTTCGTGGAATCTTTCACAATCATTCTAGAATGACCTTATATTCAAAATTTTATAAGATTTAACAGTTAACTCTTTTGTATTGATCAATATTGACTTTATTTCCCATATTAGTTATCTCACACTAAGATTTGAAATACTCCTACATGCTTTAATTTTCCTTTACTTTTCCTTTCTTTATTATCCTGTGGCACCTATCAGGCATATATAAACAGTAAAGGTTTGATTCAGTTACAATTGTCACCAAAACATTATGTTAAATTTTATATTTAAAAAGATTGCTTAATTTCTGATATTTTAATACTCTAAATGAAATAATGAGGTACTTCAGTAAATATTGAAAGCATCATTTGTGTTGACCATTTCTGTCTTAATTTTCTGTTTTAATCACCAATGCAGTATCAGTAGAAATTTTAAAAATATATTTTTTACCATATTCTTTTTTAAAGATGAGTGACCTAAAAAAACATAAGTTACTATTGTAAGGTGGGTGGAAGAACCCTAAAATAGGCCTTCTGGTTTGCCTCAATTTATCAAAAGAATGCATTAAAGGTTATAACATACCCTAGATTAAGATCCACATATAGGTAGATTTCTAAAGAACATCATCCCATTTTTAATGGTCTGGTTCTTAGTAGAATGAATAATAACATGACCTGAAGGTGAAAGAGTTGAGAAGTCACTTGCTGAACTAGGTTTTCTAAATTTGGACATTTTTTTGGACTTCCTTTGAAGCTGATGTAGCAAGAGATCAATTTGGTGATATTCAACTTTTTTAAAAAAAAATTCTTTTCCTCAGAATGGCTGACAGTGAGAACCAGAAGAAGTCAAATCTGAACTACTGCAATCAAAAGTGTTCAGAAGCCTGGGTACATCTGTCTCCACTTTCTAAAACTGAAGTCAATTTCATAAAAAGTTCAGAATTTCAAATGATCAGTAATATTTACTATATACCTACTATGTTTCCATTTTTGTAGTTTACATTGTGAAGGACAGAATGTTTCAAAAGACATAGATGATATACACTCTGCAATATATTTGACTTTTTAAGACTAGGTATATATTGAAAAAAAAAGAAATACAATTATTGCATAAAGTGAAGATTAATTTTATTAAAGGCTCTTGTTTTTCACTTCTTCTTCAATCCATGCCTTATGTCACATAGCTTTGCAAAGCTCTCATTTTGTCTCTGGCCTTGGTTGCATGATTGGTTTTGGTTAATGAAATTCTAGAAGGTACTCTACAAGCAGAGGATTAATAAAACATTTGCACATTTCTGTTTCTGCTAGTTTCTCTGCCACCACCATGAGAAGGACGTACGCCACCTAGACTGTTAAAAGCGAGATGCACACACAGCAGTCACATTTTACTCATGTGAGGCTGGTGCCCTATTAGACTAATCAATAGCTAATTGAACTACAGATGTGTGAACAAGTTCAGTTGATAACAGCAGACATAGATATCCAACCATCCTAGATTTATTCTATTGTTGATGCTACTAAGGTTAACATTTTTATAGAAAACATTACTATTACATCATTGTAATAGTAATTATAAAGTGTACATTGTATAGTACAAATGGTACTGAATTATGGTCTAAGTTTTGTACAAGAGTATAAAATGTAGATTTGTATGAAAACTCAATCAGAAAATACCTATCATGATTCGGCACTTAAGAATTTTTTGAGTTTTCTACTGCTATTTTGCCCCTCAAAACTTCTAAAAGAACATCTTTAATACAAATAGTGTGTGTGAACTCTAATCAGAGAGTTAGACAGTTAAAGCAATCATCAATGGCCATGATTGTGTAAAACACACTTTTACACAAACACACATACAACATGTATACATGTGCATAGAAAGACACATTTCACCACATTTTCAGTTAAAAAAGAATTCCCTCAATTTTCAGACACAATATCAGAAATGTTTATTATATAAAATTTTTAGTTGCCAGTATCATCTTCCTATTTCTGAAGAGTCTTTGGGGTGAGAAAATAGAGATAAGGAACTAAAATTTGTCCTGAACTAGTCCATTTAGCCACTTGCTTCTCTGATGCCTAATAATCTGGTTTTAGTAACCCTCTCCAGTGGTCACGGTCTTCTATTGTTTCTTCATGTTCAGGGGAAATTGTGTGTGTGTGTGTGTGTGTGTGTGTGTGTCTTTTTTTGTTTCTTCTTCATCTAACAGAAGCTCTAAGAATAACATACCTAAATCCTCACCTATTGTGATAAACAAATATGTTCCTAAGTATGTCTATTGTACTTTTTTTTTTTTTTTTTTTTTTTTTCATGAGACAGAGTTTGCTCTTGTTACCCAGACTGGAGTGCAATGGCACGACCTCGGCTCGATGCACCTATGCCTCCCAGGTTCAAGCAATTCTCCTGCCTCAGCCTCCCGAGTAGCTGGCAGTATAGGTGCCGGCCACCACTCCCGGCTAATTTTTTTGTATTTTTATTCAAGACAGGGTTTCATCAAGTCCTGTGATCCACCCACCTTGGCCTCCCAAAATGCTTGCATTACAGGCATGAGCCACCCTGCCCAGCCAAGCTATTGTTACCATTTTATATAAAACAATGTAGACTTCTCTTTGTTTTCCGCTTTCTGTCCCAGTGAGATATTGTTACATTTTTATATAAAACAATGTAGCCTTCTCTTTGCTTTCCCTTTTTGTTTTTACTTTTTCCTCCATTGGGTAGGATTGATTTGGTGAAGTTATTCCATTCGTCTATGCTTGTCCATCAAAAGTTTTTTAGAAAATCAACAATAACAAAATTCTCATTCGTGACTATTCAAACATTGTATTTTTCTAATCTAAATGAGGAATGACACTCCTTTTTTCCCCATGTAACTGTCATTCTACACTTTTTTGTTTGTAATTAACAAACTTTTATTAAAATGATAGCATTCACTCCGAACAAATTTTCATCCCAAATATTAATGTTAATATTGTAGGACACAGATTATACATCCTACATACATGCATAATATCTGGATTGCAAAAGGCTTCCGATATTTTGCAAATAACACATTTAGGAATTATATTCTATCAGACAGCGTGCACCATTCTGGATATTGAGTGCTGACCAAAAATTTCAGGTAAGCAGGATGAATAATCTCTAGAGAGCTGCAGCTGAACGTTGCATCTATAGTCAAAAATAATGTCTCATTTAACATTTTGTTGAGAGTAGATTTCATGTCAAGTGTTCTAACTATGATAAAATAAAGGTAAAAAGAAAAAAAACTGAAAGGAAAGATGAGTAGAAAGTAACAAAAGAAAATTAAAAAAAAAATCACACTGAAATTTTGTCAACCAGAGTTACAGCCATTAGTGCATAAATTCCATGAGAGCAAGTTTCAGGTCTTTCTTGTTTATCACTGTATCTGTAGTAAAGAGCGCAGTACCAGGCACATGGTAGCAATAAGAAGTATTTGCTAAAAAAATAGGACAGGCGTGGCCACTCACTCCTGTAATCCCAGCACTTGGGAGGCCTAGGTGGGCGGATCAGGAGATCAGGAGATCAAGACCATCCTGGCTAACACAGTGAAACCCCGTCTCTACTAAAAAATACAAAAAACTAGCCGGGCGTGGTGGCGGCGCCTGTGGTCCCAGCTACTCGGGAGGCTGAGGCAGGAGAATGGCGGGAACCCGGGGGGCAGAGCTTGCAGTGAGCCAAGATGGCGCCACTCACTCCAGCCTGGGCCACAGAGCGAGACTCCGTCTCAAAAAAAAAAAAGAAAAAAGAAAAGAGAAAATAAATGGATGTTGATATTTGTTTGAAGAAAAAAGAAACATCTTTATTAAAGAACAAATTATTTGCAGATTTGTTCAAATTCTTCAAATGCTTCCATTCATTCAGTGTTTTTACTTAAAAAAAAAAAAAAAGTGAACCAAAGAGGTCCAAACATTTGTTTGTATCTTAGGGTTTATGAAACAGCTTACATAAAAAAACTAAGAAGTGCTCCAATAACATGCCTAGTATAGGTTTATTACAAAGTTTTATTAAAAATCCTTAAGAGTCACACAAGTATATTAAAAAGTATATATATGTCTGAAGAGAATGGCATTCGTCCACTAATGGTTGCTCCCAAGGGGACAGCATTTCTTCACAGCCTCTGCTAGTCATGGGTGAACTCTGCTGTTAATGGTCTGTGAATTGCATCATGGATACCTGGGGACAGGCCTAGTTGCTAATAATTTCTACCATGCAAATATGCTCATTGACCTACAATGGGGGAAAAGTACAGCCTTCTGGAGCCGTTTGCTGCAATTAAACTCAGTACCCAGGGTGGATAATTTCCACTGTAAGAACAGTGAGTGTGGCTAATACTGTTCTCTGCCTTTGTCTCACATCTTATAATTCTTACTGCCTTTCCCCTTAAACTCCCAGTGTCAAGTGGCTTCTTCTAGTGAGGTTTTCTAGCACAGTCAACGTGTCTACATTGTCACATATATAAAATTAGGCAGTTCAGAACATAATAAGACTAATGGCAATAGAAGGGAACTTTTCCGTACATTAATGCCTGTATTTCTGATGTACTTTTCACTAGAACTGTGATGGTGTGTAGGTGGAAACGACAGCCTAATAGAGCTGTATACGGGATTTAAATTGGAAGAGAGCCAGGGAAGAAGTTAGAGAGGCGTTTGTCTTCCAGGCACAGGCACTTACTAACATTCCTCCTTAAAGTATACTAATACAGAATGTATTATTTATTACTAAGTATGTATCCGATTTTCAAAGTTTGAGAAAGTGATAACACACTCTTCAAATTCCAATCCCAAAATAGAGTAGAACAAAAACTATGACAAACACCACCACAGAAATTTAAAAGTGTAAGAAGAGCGTATCTGTTTCCCGATTCATGTTTTCTTTTCAGAAATCACAAGGGTGTGGCACAAAGACTCTTTTTGTATTTATTTGTTCTAACTCTGCCTTTTAAATGCCAGAAATTGTGTGTGTGTTTGTGTGTGTCATATTATTATGCAATATATGCCATAATATGCAATATATATATACATGCATACACATATATATTATCAGAGCTTTTATTAATGCAGACAAATCTATAATTTTAAAATAAATAAACAAGCATTAGCTTTATTGTCTAAAAATATCACTGTACTTGAAACCTATACAAAATTATGTTTCATGGAATGCTTCGAAGAGATCTGGTTGCATTTTCCTTTAACGTGTATTTGATATTGTTGCTTTCTGGTATTTGTAAAATGGTGTGTGTCATAAAAGTACATTACATATTTGCTAAACAAAAGAAAAATTTATGTCTATTGATTTTTGTCATTAGTAAAATTTAGATAAATCAGAAAACAAAGAAAGTTATCTATGTGCTTGAATACTTGAGTGACCATTAGTAAAGGCCTAGATCTTGGTTAAAGTTTTAACTTTCCTTAAGAAGAGCTAAACTGCATTTCCAGAATTACTGTTAGGAAAAACTGGTTTTCCTTTTTTTGTTTTCTTAATTGACAACAAATAATATTAATGCTCATTTTTTATCAATAAACTTTAAAAAATATATTTTGCAAAAATGCTTGAGGTCATGCTGTCTATGAATTCCCTAAAGAAACTGTCTTTTATTCTTAATTAAGGCAAATTACTATCATTCTTTATATTTCTATCTATATCATGTACCAATCTAGAATATTTTATGTATATTTATTGCATTTATTGTTTTCTACTTCTGAAAATGTAAGCCTCATGAAGACAGGATTTTGTTTACTCTCTCAAATTTCATGTCCTGGAAACTCAATCAATTTCTGGCACACGAGTGCTCAATATATATTTGTAGGAATGAATGTGTCAGTGAATTTTCTTGGATCTTAATTGACTTTTTAGTTCATATTATAGATGCTATGGATCTTATGATAAGACCTCTTCTTTATTTTTACTACTAGAGGCTCAAGATCAAATACTTGTTCTACATTCCATAAATATAGAGCACAAGTTAAATATATTTCAAACGTCATAATGTCATTTCTTTTCTTTATGTCTTAATTCCTGCAAATACTTAATGTGCTTTTTTTTTATTTTGAATGCTGCTTAAGATATTATTTATAAAGCAGAAAAGGAAGAGGGAAAAAGGTGAAAAAGGAAGATAAGATACTAATATGACAAATGTGAACATAAGAAGGTACAGATGAAGAAAAAAAAAAGGAAAGAAGAAAGGAAGGAATAAAATAAGAAAATATTCTGCAAAGAAAGCAAGAAAAATAGAATAGAGAGAGATAGGAAATTTAAATGTGTGAAATTTTAGAAGAGAATAAAATAGGAAATGACCTTGGTGGTGGGAAAGAAAGAAAAGATTTGGGAAAAATACCTTAACTGGAAAGACTGAAGCTGCAGAATAAATAACAAGTATTTCTTGCCTAAAAAAACTATATTATAGATAAATACAAACTCACCATTACTCACTGTATTTTGCTTAAAATTCGGAAGACTTGTGGAGGTTTTTAGCTTTCCCTCCCCTCTAATTCTGTCCCCCTCTCTCAGTGAATGAATAAATGAGATGACATGAAATGATTTACATTTAAATGGTGAATCTGACATCTAACTTAGTAATTGTTTTAGTTCTGAGCAGTATTCGAAATAATTTAGTTATTTTATGATAAATCTACAGGGGTAAAGTTATTGGCATAAAGCAGGTGCTTCTGGAGTGAAGCACTGAGTGAAAACCAATATGATCTTACAGCCATGAACTATTGGGCTAATGGAAAAACTTAAAGTTGTCTCCAGGTACAGTCATCAATAACTTATAGGAACAATGATTTATAATATTTTTGAAGTCTTAAAATACAGTGAAATAGCAGGATACTCCAAAGAACTGGAGTTGGTTCCCCCTCAGAAGTCAGGGAAAAGAACAATGTGAGCATTTGGTGAAATATAGTTACAGGTTAACAAGGAACACATACACTCTTCTCTAAAAAGCCTTCCTTCAAAATTTTAGACAAAGTGAGAAGTGTTTTTTGTCATTTGCTTCCTTATGTCAGGTCTCCTCTTTCTGAAATCTACTAAAAATAAAAGACTTAATGGGAACATGTACTTACTGAATTCATATACTGTACACAGCATGTCAACACTACATCAACCCACTCCTTTTTCCTATTGGCCTTCTCTGGATGATTTTGCATCATAGCATATAAAGGTAGTGGATAGTTAACTTTCTTGACCTTGTATTCCCTGATCTTGGATGACTGACTACTGTGAACTACGTCTTGCCTTCTGCCTTGCAGAGGGATTTGAACAAAGAACAATAATGGCAGCTGACAAGAGCATTGGAGGAAAGCAGAACCAGATTAGTTCTTTACTGACTCATTTCTGGGATTAATCTGTGTCCAAGATGCTCTTTGACTATGGCTCCTATTAAGTGATCTTTTTAATACACCTCCTCTCACTGGGCTCTAGTAACACCACTCTTTCCCTTGCTCCTACCTTAAGGAGATAATGACATTTTAGTGTTGTTATTGCTTATATGCCTCAGCATCCTGTGTTGGTCACTGTATCCACTCAGTCTTCAGCATTGTACTAAATATTCCCAATTAGTTTGTCTTCCCATAGTCAGCTTCCACATCCTTCCTGAATACAGTGATGCTATATGCCAAAAATTAGTTCTGATCTTATGACTTCAGTGACATGTAAAGCTTACCAAACTGGATTTGGAAAGCAATGCAGAAAAATAAAACTGCATTTTCAGTTTCATAGAATCATCAGGAAATGAAAGAAAAATGATACTGTAATTTTACAGTAATTTGAAAATAACTTTGCACATCATAGTTTTCCATCTAAGTAAAAAGTGTAGGATTATAAATGTCATTTTCTGCCTCCCGACTGTGGTAGACAATTTAAAGCAGTTGTATTTTAATACAACTAAACATGTACACAAGCATATGGTTTTAATAAGTAATCTCTCTACTGAAATCCACTTTCTTTTGATTTAAAAATATTTGATACCTACCATCTCATAATATGTGAACACTTTACTGATCTTTCTTTACTTCACACAACATTTCAGGGACAACTCAGAGTCAGGATCCTGTCTCTCTGTCTCTCTCCATTAAATATTACAATGAAACCCCTTAACGAGTACTGAGAAGAATATTATCTGGGCTCAGATCAACGATAACATCACAAACAGAAATCAATGTGCCAACACAGTGCCTAACATGTCAGGCAGTCTCCTGGATTTGCTTCCCTCCTGTGATCTACAACAACATTCCCCAATTTGTCCTGGCCTATTGCTCCCGTGATTTGGAGATATAAGGTCTGGGCTTGAAATTTGATGTTAATTTTACCAGTTGTGATACTGAGCTATTTATTTTATGTTTCTGAGCTTTATTTTCATTAGCTATAAGGTAATGAGAAGAATAAGGTACTATATTTATAAAAATCTAAATAAAAACACATACCACATGCACAGTGTTATATAGTTATTAGCTATCTCAGTTTTGTATTTATGGTAAACAAATAACTTATATAACATCATAGAGAAAAAATTAAATTGTTAGAGGAAACTATTTTCTTTTTAACGGCTACTAAGTTTTTTACAATTATTTGAAGAAATTTTAAAATTTGTACTGAAAAGTAAAATCATGCTTTGAAATACGAAGAATACAGAAACCTTCTGAGTCCTCTTTTATATTTTATCTTATGTTGTTTTTCTTAATTTATAAAATAGTTTCTTAATTTTGGAAATGATTCCTCCCATTATTAGAAATTATTATATCTTCCTTTTAACTCACCTTAACAAATATGAGTATCAGTATAAATACTCACTGGGAAGACATTTATTTCTCCACTGGTTTATCTTTTCTTTCCTTGAAATAAATTTCTGTCTCAAATAAATATCAAAGTAAATATAAAATAAATATAAACCCATCCTCAAGCGAAAGGACTCCACAGAGGGTCAAAGAAAAAATCATGAGCAGTCTGGCTGTTTGTATTTTATACAATCATTAAAGATTTATTAAACCTCTTAATTTTATTTTGAGAGGTAGCAGCAATTATGGGTAATAAAACCAATGGCATGTCATTTGAAGGTGAGGTTTTGTGTGGAATAAAAGCTCTACTGGGCATTGAAAGATAACCTGACCTAGTAACGATGAAAAACTTTCAAACAAAGGGAGCAGCAAGGGGCAAAAGAGAAGCATGAGGATTTAAAGATGCTTTTGAATTTTTTCAGAAGAACGACGAAAACTTTGTTGAGTTATATGTTTATTTTTTTAATGTGACCAGGTAGGAAAAAATAAAAAGAACAGAGACTTCATTATTTATAAGAAATGAACAAGTAATGAGTGCTTTGGAAAATAAAAATCTCACAATACCAGAGACATATTTTTGGTTTAGGATTCAAAGCAGTATAATTTAAAAACAATCTGTGAAAGGTGATTTTAAAACGGTGCACAAGACTAATTTCCACTGAAGCAGTAGACTACATTTAAATCCAGAAAAGACTTTTTTTTTTTTTTTGCACGTATGCCAGTTTTAGGATGAGTTAGATTTAGTCTGGTACTTTTTATTCTCAAAGATTTCTTCACTCTTTTATAACCCTGACTCCCATCCTGCCCTGTCTCCCTCCTCGAAGTACAGACAGTACTAACATGTTTTCTGTCACTGTAGATTAACTTCAATCTTCTACAATTTTATATAAATGGAATTATAAACTGTTGTATAAGTTAAATCAAACGTGAAGTGTCAGTGGCAAATAGGGATGCTGCTTGGAGCCTTTGGCAGCCCCCAGAGGGAGTCACGGCACAGGCCCTTAGGGTTTTGGTGTAAAGCCCTGACATATTCGCAGGTAATGGTTCACCTGTGGAGAAATAGTTTGGGCCTGCAACTAGGCTCTTCGCAAATACTGAACGCTTAGTTATGTGCCACGAAATTACCGTACGATCTGAGCTTCCCATCTTGAACCCTTTGCTATCTGACTCATCAAGCGATAAAGCTGGGGACACACAGCAGCACTGCATCATGAAACGGAAGTGGTGTATGTATGTGATCAGGCCACAGCAGGCACTGAGAACACAAGTAAGATACATTGAAAAGTGGTCCAAGTACCCATGGTTTCCACTCTTACTACACTGCCTTTATGACATGGAAAGAAGACTGCAGCTGGGTTTGCAGATGGTTCTATATAATACGGAACACCATCAGAAAGTGGATGGCTGTAGCACCACAGCCCTTTTCCAGGACATTGCGAAATAAATCTTCCCACTGGGTAGAATATGAAGCAGTGCACCTCATTGTTTACCTCATTGTTTTGAAGGGAAAATGGCCAGGTATGAGATGATATACTGACTCACGAACTGTGGCCAATGGTTTGGCTGCATGGTAAGAGACTTGGAAGGAATATGATAGGAAAATTGGTGGCAAGAAGATGTTGGGAAGAGGTATGTGAATAGACCTCTTTAAGTCGGCAAAAACTATGAAGATATTTGATTCCCATGCAAGTGCTTCCCAAAGGGTCACCTCTACAAAGGTGGATTTTAATAACCAAGAGGATAGAATTACCTGTTCCTTTGATACCAGTCAACCTCTTTCTCTAGCCATCCCTGTCGTCATCCAATGGACTCATGAACAAAGTCCTAGCTGCGTGGCAAGGATGAAGGTTATGCTCGGGCTCAGCAACATGTGCTTCCCCTCACCAAGGCCAACCTACCTATCAGCACTGCTGACTGCTTAATCTGCCAACAGCAGAGACCAATAGCAAGTCCAGATATGTCATCTTTCCATGGAGTAATCAACCAGCTACCTGGTGGCAGGTTGATTACATTCAACAGCTTCCATCATGGAAAAGACAACGTTTTGTCTTCACTGGAATAGACACTGTAGATAGGAATTTGCCCTCACTGTACACAATGCTTATACCAAAACTACCACCTGTGAACTTACAGAATGACTTCCACTCCATTATAATATTCCAGACAGCATTGCTGCTGACCAAGGAGCTCATTTCATAGCCAAAGTGTGGGAATAGGCTCATGCTTATAAAATTCACTGGTCTTAACTTGTTCTCCATCCTCCTGAAGCAGCTGTCGTGATAGAATAATAAAGTGGCCTTTGAACACTCAGTCACAGCACCAGTTAGGTGGCAATATCACGCAGGGCTGGAGCGGGGTTCTCCGGGAAGCTGTGTATGCTCTCAATTAGAATTCAGCCTATTTTACTGTTCCTCGGACAGCCAAAATTCACGAGTTCAGGAATCAGGAGGTAGAAATGAGAGTAGCAGCAGCTACTATTACCCTTAGTGACCCATGATTACAATGTGTGCCTACTGTCTCCAAGACCTTACACTCTACTGGCCTAGAGATTTTATTTCCAAAGGGAGGGATACTTCCAGTACGAGACTCAACAGTGATTTCAAATAACTGGAAGTTAAGACTGCCACCTGGCCGCTTTGGATTCCTTCAGGAATTAAGGTGTGGGTCATCCCCCAGGCAAAGAAGCACAACTAGCTGAGGGGTTTGCTGAAATCCAAGGAGCTACAGAACAGGTAGTGGAAGAGGGTGTTGCAAATACCAGCTGCAACCATGTGATCAGTTACTAGAATGTGGACACTAATTTTCATGAGTATTCCTTCTTATTTTGTTATGAACATGTTTGTGCATGTGTATATATATATGTATCTGTGTGTTTATATATACACACATATATACATACACATATAAAGAGATATGTACATCTCTCAAATAGGTTTGTTTTCTTTTTTCTCTTATTCGCTTGTCATGTACCATAATTTTTAAGTTTCATTAATTTTACATCATGGTACTGAAGTTGTGCGGTATCGAGAAGAGTAAACATCACTCAAGGAATTTACCTGTTCTTTGGGGAAAGGGGTCAGTGTGTTTTTATTTGTGCATAGCATATTTGCATCATGTTAGGCAGAATTATGACCTTGTTAGTATCCTGTTTGGGAGATCAAGCATGGTTTAAGATGCATATTAGTGCCAAGTTGATAAGGGGTGAACTTGTAATAGGTATTTTTTGTGTGACTACTTGACTGGATTACATGATACTAGACATCTGGTTAAATATTTTTTCGGGGTGTGTTGTTGAATGTTTCCAGAACTGATTAGCATTAGAACGGGTAGACTCAGTAAAATAAATTGCCTTCCAATTTTGAAGGGCACCATCCAGTCCATAGAACAAAAAGTTGGAGGAAGAGAAGATTCACTCTTTTTCTCTGACTGACTGCTTGACCTGAAACATCAATCTTCTGCCCTCAGGGCTCCTTATTCTCAGGCCTTCCAACTCGGACAGGTGCCTACAGCCTGGGTTCTCCAGCTCTCGGGATTGTGAACCATACCAGCAGTTTTTCCAGGTTCAGCCTATAAAGGAAAGATGATAGAACTTCTCAGCCTCTAGAATCATGAAGGCAATCAATACTTTATAATTGATCTATCTTTCTATCTAAACTATTTATCTATATCTATCTATATCCCCGCACACACACCACACACACACACACCATGCACACCACACCACACACACACACACCACACACACACACACACACACATCTTCTATAGGTTCTGTTTCTCTGGAAAACCTTGACAAATAAAACTATATAATCATTTCTCTCTTGTTTCATTCACATAGCATAATTATTTTAAGATTCTTTCATGGTGCTTCACGGATAAATAGTTTATGACCTTTTACTGATGAATAGAGTTTCACTGTAGAGTTAGGCTATAATTTGTTTATTAATTAACCTGTTGATAGACATTGGGGTTCTCTACAGTTTTAGCCAACAGAAACAAAACTACTATGAACATTACTGTCCAGGACTTTGTATGGCTATAAAATTTAATTTCTCTTGTGTAAATATTGAGGAGTGGAAAAGTTGGATTGTTATTAAGAAAATGTCAGACTTTTCCTCTAAATTTGTTATATCATTTCATATTTTCACCACCAGTGCTGAAGAGGTAGATCTTGATTTTAAGCTTTGTTAGGAATGGAGAAAACATTTAGAGTTCCTTTTGCCTCACTACAGAAGTAAAATACTTCTGCAGACTCTATCTAATTCCACATAAATTATGAGGCTTACTTTTCCGGCTGATGAGTAGAGGAACTATTTTTCTGGCTGATGAGAAGAGGAACTATTCCTGACCATATGAAACCTCCTATAATTGTTTCTTTTTAGTCTTTTTGGGTAATTTTATTTTCCACTGGCTTCAGATATTTTCATAATTCATGTAGTAATTCACTATTCATACTTGAGGACCACTGCAGATGCCCAGAACTAACTCTCTGTGTGTTTCTCTTCCAGTACGCTCTTCTTTGACATATAACACGCTGTGACCCTTGTACTAAATACTCCAACTCTACAGCTTGGAAAGACCTCTGCATTTGGCCTTGATTTTACCTCCATTAGCCATGGTCCCCAAACTTTCTCTAGTTAAGAAGTTCTGATGATTACTAACTCACATGTGTTGTTTCTGGCAGAAAATGAAATTCCTATTACTCCATCTTGCCTAGAAGTCTCTATATTTTCGTCTGCATTTTTGTGTTATTCTATTATTTTTTTCTGTTTCTGTCATCTACTCTAGGTTTTGGTATGATGTGTTGATCTGAGAGTCTTGACAGTCAGAGGAATTAAAGAAGAAATCACACTGTCTTCAAGTATTCACCTTTTAGATAACTCCAACACTTGCATTAATACACATATTAGTAGAGCAAATACACCGTGCAAGTCTCTATGAAAGTCTATACAAAGGATAAAAAGAGAATAGCTTTTCTTAATTATTCAAGTACTGTAATTCTCACAACAGCATATCTATTGTAGTGGATTATGCCCTGACTATCCATTAGAAACACCCAGTTGACTTTCAAAACTTCTTGCATCTTGGTCCTGCCCCTGAAATTAAATAAGAATCTCGGGGATTTAGGGATGAGCATTAGTATTCCTAAAGAACTCCCAACATAATTAATTCTAATATACATGAGAACTGCTGATCTGGACTGATACATTGCGAGAGATTGTGTGTGTGTGAGCATGCATGTATTTGTTAATTCAGTCTTTAAAAAAAACAAAAAATATAGTACTAGAAATCAGGAATATTCCAGACATCCTGTAACCTTACAGAAACTTGCAAAATAATGAAACCAATTCCTTATTGGATATTTGAAAATAATGTTACATGAGATGAATTTTATAAGAGCAGATAGGATTTTCTCTGAGTCAAATAAGAGGAAAGCATGATCAGAGAATGGCATGACCAAATCAGAAGCATCAAAATCTAGAGATTGTTCTCAATATTATCTGTATCCTAGAAAAATTAGTGTGTCTGTGTATGTGTTTTGTATTTTCATATATGTGCACGGCAGGAGTAAAGGACGTAAGAGGCAATGAATGACATGGTTTACTGGTCCAAGCTGTAGATAATTTTTTTTTTTTTATGTTTAGGATTTTTATTTTATTATATAGGCAATTGGGAGTTATTTGTACACAAATTAACTGCAAAAATACAGATTAATGCTCTGAATGTTTTATATTATGAAGTCTTTCAGGCATGAATGTAGTTTGGGATCCATTTCTACTATTTTATTTAGAATTCCAAGGCATTGAGGTTGTCTAGATTTCACAAGAATGTGCTCAGTTGAATAATATATGTAGAGCAACCTACATTTTAGTGTTTATATTTATAATCTAGTCAATCATTAAGTTTTTCAAACAGTAATTATTGAGCTATTTATAACATTAGCTAAAAACCATAAAATACATCATGTTTTTCTTGTTCTATAGAATAATCTAGTGAACATTTGAGAAACTAATACCACAGTGTTAAATTGCTATCATTAATATCTACTTCATCATGCAGTTGACATTCTTCCATAAGTCCAGTAATAAAATTTAAATAATGAATAAATAGGTAGAATCCTAAAATCAGTTGAAAAACTTATTTTAGGTAAATAAATACTGTGTTACTGTAATGTGATGGGTAAATAAATGTGTTAGTGTAATGTGATGAAAGAAACTTTATTTGGAACTGTGCTTTGCTGAATGTGCTAGCTTTCACTCCATTAAGTTATAATCTTTGGTTGAAAAATGTGATGAAATAAACAGCGAAAGTTAGTGACATATGTTTGTTACCAACATAAATTATACCTAATAGCATGCAGTGGGATTAGATATTCTCTCCAACCAGGATGTAGAAGAATTAGTCTAAACACCCAAAGGTAAAATCTACCCAGAAGCAAGAATTTTAAAGTGAAAGAATCACCTAATTAGGCTAATAGTGACAATTATGTGTGAGTGAGTAGGATATTTAATCTAATTTTCTGTTTAATATTGAGCGTGGTAGCAATTCTAAGTACACTATAAAACTTAGACAAGAAGGTGAAAATGAAACATATTCAAACTCACTGTTTGATATAAAAAAGTCTATAAAAGAAAACCAAGTTAGAAAAACAAAATAATTTAAGATAAACGAAAATGTATGCGGTTTTTTTTTTTTAAATTAAGATTTTTAAGTATGGCTCAGTAAGAATCACCAGGGACACTTAAATAAAATTAACTATTAAGCAAGAATTCTTTGGTAACTGGATAAACCAAGCAAAAAGTAACCCAATATACGAGGGAAGAGTCAATAAAAAGAAAGTTGTATACTTTCACTTCCACCTTTTTTCAGATATGTAAGCACATAATAAAACTTCAATTTACACACAGTATATTATACCTTGAATTAAATTATTCTAATTTTTTAAATTTTGCTTTTCTAACCTAAGTTAATGGGAGTCGGTTTAGAAATAAAATCTCAAATACTCCTTCATGGCAGAAAGGATTTGGAAGGAATGGAGAATATATAATTCGTAAACGAAATTAAGACATCCATGTCTGAAACTGTACATTTTACTCCTTTGGGCAAATTGTAGTTATGCCTTGATAAAGATAACACAATTCTCTGAAGGAGCATGTTTTTGAGATGATGCAAAAATATACCTTCAAAGAACGATTGCACATTATTTATGGCGGGGTAACTATCTCAAGACTTCTTACACATGTAACATGGATAGGTGACTATGTCTGTCTTACTGGTTATCTGAATTTTGGCTTATTTTTTTTTTCTGCATGCCATAAATCTTACTATAAGATATCAGGATATAAGGAACACATTTTTAGTTTTGTGGCCCATAATCTTTTGTTTTGTTGCTTCTCTGGCATATACAACGAAAAACTATTAACTGGTTAACTGGTTGGGAAAAATTCATATCTTTCTTTCTTGTATGTAAGTAGGTATAAAAATATAGTAAACAGGCGGGGGGCGGAGGCTCACGCCTGTAATCCCAGCACTTTGGGAGGCCGAGGCGGGCGGATCACGAGGTCAGGAGATCGAGGCCATCCTGGCTAACACGGTGAAACCCCGTCTCTACTAAAAATGCAAAAAAAAAAAAAAAAAAAAAAAAATTAGCCGGGCGAGGTGGCGGCGCCTGTAGTCCCAGCTGCTTGGGAGGCTGAGGCAGGAGAATGGTGTAAACCCGGGAGGCGGAGCTTGCAGTGAGCTGAGATCCGGCCACTGCACTCCAGCCTGGGAGACAGAGTGAGACTCCGTCTCAAAAAAACAAACAAACAAACAAACAAACAAAATACTAAACAATGGTTTGGGCAATCTATTGCAATTGTTTCACTATAATGTGTATATCTCATAAAATATTTCAGTATAAAATCATAGATATATTTTCTTATATGTATAAGACTAATTGGTTGCTAATAAAAAGTCTGTTCGAGTTTCTTAGTTCTTCAATTTGTAATCCTAGCCTGATATGTGATTTCAGCACAAAAGCTGAAAGACAATTTTTAAAATAACAATACAAACTTAAGCACACACACACACACACGCACACACATATATAAGTTTTGGTGTCCTATGACAGACACGAATGTATGAAAGTAAAACATTCTGTACCACATTTAGTATAGGTGATCTTCCAGACAATTAGATAATTCACATGTAAATTTCAATATTCTGTTTGAATTGTTTTTACAATGTTATATTATTTTAGCTTATTTAGGTATGAATATTCTTACAATATACCATTACTTATTTTTAAAATTTTCTTTTTTAGGGCCAATTTATGTTGAGTTACACTCATATTTGAAAATAATGTCAATGTATAAAAATACAATGGTTTGTTTATATGTTTTCTTACTTTATTAACAAAAATATAAGCATTTAGATTGTTATTGAATCGATATTTTAAAATCTATTAAATGATCTCACTCATAAATGAAGACAGAAAAATATTTATGAAACACTGATAGGAACTAACCACCATATTTTGAAATGATAAAATATTGCCAAAGTATCTCAATGCAG
Organism: Theropithecus gelada; assembly: GCF_003255815.1. NCBI lineage: Eukaryota > Metazoa > Chordata > Mammalia > Primates > Cercopithecidae > Theropithecus > Theropithecus gelada. The sequence goes on along the minus strand of NC_037669.1, from coordinate 8,517,388 downwards.
AAATGCAAAGTTTATCCAACATTAGAAAATTAGTTACATACTAACCAAACATTTACGTGAATATAAAGTAGTTTTCACAGATGAAAAAAATGTACGTAATGAATTTCAGCATCATTTCTGATCAGAAATAATGAGATAAGAATAAGAATAGATTGGTGTTTTACTATTACTAAAACAAAAGTTAGCTTTATAGTAATTGATGATATAAGAAACACATTGTAGTCAGGAACAATACAATAATCCCCATTTTTACCAATGTTCTAAAATATAGTTTAAAAAATGCTAGCCAAATCAATTACGTACAAGAAAATAATAAGTAGTATATTAGTAGGATGGGTAGAAAATATAATTGTTTAGAAATTGTATAATTGTATCCCTGAAAATGTTTAAAGATAGTAACAGAATTTAGAAATATAGGTCAAGTTCAAAAGTAATGAAATCTCTATGTATGATCAGTGTCCAAAATGAAAATAAAAAGGAGTGGTTAAACTTCTAGTAATAATGGACAAAGTTAAGACCGACTAATCCTGAGAACGACTATTAAGCCTGAAAAAAATACAACATATATGATTGAAGACAGCAGAGAACTAGCAAGATAATGAAGAATAATGGACTTATGTTCAGGGAAAGGAAACCCAGCAAGACAATCTGAGCATTTGAAACTACCTTGAGGATTTTTTGCGTTGGGGAGGGAGAGGGGTGAAGAGGGAGCAGTTGGTGAAGTGTTGACCCTATTCTGATAACAATGCCTGTGACAGCACAGATTAAAACAAAAGCAAACACATCACCTTATGATACAGTCCTAAAATTATTTTTAAATTATAATCAATGATATATGTGGTTTTTTTAAAAAACACATTCCGAAAAGATAAAACATCAAAATAAAAGCTAGCTTAATTTCAAATTAGTGATGAATTACAACTAACTCAAGGACTAGCGGACTTTATAAAAACAAAACAAACAAACAAACAAACAAAACCACCAACAAAAAAATACACGAACAGATGGAAAAACTTACACTACAAAACATTAATCAACAGAGAGATAATGCAATATGTTAATAACAGATAAAGTAGATTTCAAGAGTATAACTGATTTTCTATAGAAAAGAAGGACATTTCCTGATGATAAAACAATGGCTCTACCAGAGAAATACAGCAATCCTAAACTGCCAAGCTCCTAATAACGCCAAAATATATAAAGAACAAAATGACAGAACTAAAAGGAAAATGAAACAAATTCGCCATGGCAATGGGACATTTCTCTGCACCATTCTCAGTGATTTATAGAAGCAGCAGCAAGGAAAAGACTCAACACTCATTTTTTAAGAAATGAGTAAAATGTTTGAGCAGAAACTTCAAAACTGAGGACATTAAATGACCAATAAGCACATGAAAGGTTTTTAGCCTCATTGGTATACGATCAATGGAAATTAATACCCTGTTTATTAATACTCCTACTTCTTACACATGTAAAAGGGAAAAAAATTCTAAAGCCTTAACCATCCCAAGTATTAGGAAGGACACAAAACACGCAGATTTTCTTAACTGCCTGAGAAGTATAAACAGCTGCAATTACATCAGGACATTATTTAGGAGTATTTACTAAATGTGAAAGTACACATGTCCCATAAGCCAGTATTTCACTTGTAGGTGGGCACTAAATAGATGTGTGTATATAAGTACACTAAAACACATGCACACAACATTTCAAAGTGATGTTATTTGCTATAGTTTCAAACTGCAAATGGTTTAAATTTACATCAACAGAATGATAAAGTAATAAATGAGCCACTGCTTTAATAATAAAGGTGAATCTCACATATGAGCTGTTGCACAAAAGTAAATAAAACATAAAAAGTAAAATATGTATGTTTATATTTATATAAAATTCAAAAGCAGGATGAGGGAATGTATGGCATTATAAGTCAGAATAATGTTTCTTTTGAGAAAAGAGGATACAAGAGCTGAACATTTTTGACATGTTTATCTATTCATCTATGTTTAATTGTGAACTGCTTTATAATGATATAACCTTTCTTTAGCCACAGAACTGGTATATATTAACAAATTTAATTGTTGTTTTAGTGTTTAGTTCAACTTGCAAAAAGCATTTCATTTACTGGGACATTTCACATTGACTTTCCATCTTTACTATGTACACACAATTATCAAGTACTACTGTGTGTAAAGCCCAGTTCTAGCACTGACGATGCTTGTTTTTCCAATGAACAATTTCAGAGGGGTGATTTAAAAACGTCGATTTGTGCCTGTGGTCTGTGATACAGTATTTTTCTTGACTAACTAACTATGAGCTTCTGGCTCTTCTACTTTCATTGATTATCTAGCATCCTTGAACGAAGACTAATGATCAGACAAGAAGGGCAAAATGGACAAACATGGAGAAAACTAGTAAAGGAAAAGCCTACACGTCTTATGTCAGAATTACTCTCCCAGTCTAGTTCTTGATGGTATCTATGAAGCCTGTGAAAGCACAATTGCCAGCACGTGCTGATCCCGTTGGATCCCTGATTACAAGAATAAAAGTATGCAGTTAAGAAAGGTTGGAGATCAAGACCATCCTGGCTAACACGGTGAAACACCGTCTCTACTAAAAAAAATACAAAAAACTAGCCGGGCGAGGTGGCGGCGTCTGTAGTCCCAGCTACTCGGGAGGCTGAGGCAGGAGAATGGCGGGAACCCGGGGGGCGGAGCTTGCAGTGAGCTGAGATCCGGCCACTCACTCCAGCCTGGGCTACAGAGCGAGACTCCGTCTCAAAAAAAAAAAAAAAAAAAAAAGAAAGGTTGCACCCTGGAGATTCTGTTTAACGGTTGGCTATTCCTTGTCCTGGATTTCAAGACTTAAAACTGAACTTGAAATTTCAGTAGTAGCAAATGTACAAAAATAACATTTTGGAACAGGCAAAATACTCCATATATGTATTTGCTTTATCAGTAGTGGTAGTCAATAAAATATCATCTGAATAGGATCCATGTGGAAATAGCTGCTAAACAACAGGAGCGCCATGTAAGACATTATTTTGTCTAAAATGTTATCTCAGTATCAAAGTTTCCTAGGACCAAATGCCTAGGGTGCTTTTGAGTGAAATATTATGTTTCGCATTCTTGTTTTTCTATTTTAATGAATAGTTATCCCACATAAGATCCTGAAACTGGCATCCGTAAAGATTTTACAGTTGATACTGGAAGTAATGAAACACTTCTTTTCAAAGAATGTAAATGTAGAAATCACATTCTCTGATATTATAATTTCTTTATTCAACAACTGTATAATGGAATCTTGCCACGAGCTAGAGAAAGCTTAAATTTCATTCTAGTGGATGTTTTTAAAATGATGATTTAATAAATATTAACAAGAATTATTAGACATATTACTTAGATAAATTGATATTTATATTTTGCTATAAACTCAAGGTATTTTATTCTTTGCATGTCTAAAGATGACAAAACTAGCTAAGATAAAACACTGTGATACTTTCTGTTATATGCAGGTATTTTGTGTATGTCTGTATATAAAATATATGTATGCATCAGCAATTGATTTTTGAATAAGTTTTAATAGCAGCAAAATATCTTTAAGGCCATTTGAGGCAATCCAACTTTACAATACTTGAGCATAACATTGAGAAGACAATGAATTCAAATTGATTTGGTTATTTAGAAAGCCTTTAATTACAATAAGAGAAATCAAAAAATGATTATAACTACCTGAAAATCACTCTCAGTTTCTAAGTTAATGAAATGATGAAATCAGCAATATTTTATAGACACACAGAGATAGACAGTTATAGTGTTAGTGCACAGAAGAATAGGAGAGACTCAGAATTCTTATGATACAGATTGAAATTATGTGAAGACCAAGGACCGGATCTACATTGAAGACACATCTAGAGAAAAGTAAATCCTTGAGTTTGCAATCCTCATTTCTCAAGAGAGCATAATGTGTGACATCAGATAGATTTTCTCACTCTCCTGGTCAGTAAAATATGTTTCCTCCTCTGCTCCAAGGATTAAATAAAATATGTAGTATACAGAAAAATAAAGTAGATGAGTCGTTTATTCTTTAGGGTCACTTTCTTTATTTTGTAAACTGTAATTGATCATTATATCAAATCAGAGCTAGTCTGTTCCCTAAAAATATATAAGCTAATATTCAGTAAAATTTATTTCACTGATTAAGAGGTTCATATAAACATTCTTCTAATTAGAAATTACTCATAAGTAAAAATGACACGTTGAAGAACTCTTCATTTGTTAATCTTATTATGAACCCAAGTTTACAAAGATATATTACCTGAATAGGATCCAAATATGTTAAATCATCACTTACAGACATTGTTGGGCAGATGCGGCATTTGAGAAATTACAGCATGACTTGCTTTTGGAGCCTGCCACATTTGATTTTTAGTGTTCACTAACTGGTTTTTCTATGGAATTAAAGAATATGAAATATAATCTTAATTTAATGATGGTAAGGTTTTTTAAAGGAAATGTTTAATAGGCAACCTACTGAATTACTGCATTGAGAAAAGGAAGCAATGGATCACTTTTAAAAGGTTATTTAAGCTTTTAAAACTCACTCTCTCAATTAAAGAAAAGTCATTCACTTGAGCTTTTACTCTTTCCAGTAAAGCATATTTTTATCATTTTATGGTTAAACTTAAATGTTTTAATGTCATCTTCTTTCCCCTCGAAAAAAGAATAGATAGCAGAACAAAGTATATGGGGAAGTCTTTTAGGGTGCTTTTCAAAATAATTATTATTTTTTTCTTTGAGACTGAGCCTCACTCTGTTGTCCAGGCTGGAGTGCAGTGGCACGATCTCGGCTCATCGCAACCTCTGCCTCCTGAGTTCGAGTGGCTCTCGTCCCTCAGCCTCCTGAGTAGCTGGGATTACAGGCGCCGCCACCACACCCAGTAAATTTTTGTATTTTTAGTAGAGATGTGGTTTCGCCATGGGACTTGGCCAGGCTGGTCTTGAACTCCTGAACTCCAGTGATCTGCCCGCCTTTGCCTCCGAAAGTGCTAGGATTACAGGCATGAGCCACTGCACCTAGGCCTTTTCAAAATAATTTAATGAACTATAAAGTATTCTACCAGAAGTATTTTTAATTTCAACTCTTCATATATTATTGGAAATACATTAAGATAACATATTTTACATTACTGTAAATTGTTATTATTATAATACAATATCATATATTGTGTGAAAGATATTATGAAAATATACAATTCTCACAGAAATTCTAATGTAGGTTTAGTTATAAAACTCGAATTTATAAATTTAACTTTACACTTGAACATGTTACCACATGACTTTATAATATCTGATATTATGGTAGTAATACGTTTTTCTTAATATTGCTTTTTCTAGCCCTGCTGGCAACAGACTGGGTAGTGCTCACCCACACTGTGGGTGGATCTTCCTGATGGTGGAACTGCCTCTCCCAGTCCACTGACTCAAATGTTAATCTCTTCCACACCCAGAAACACCAAGGTACGACCAGAAGCAATACTTAGCGTCCTTCAATCCAATCAAATTGACAATAGTAACCATCACAGAGCATTTATTCCATTTTTATTTGATTGGTGATGTATGCAGAAGATTAAATAAATCTGTTTTCTGTACCAGTCAGTGTTGATACATACTTTATTTTAGAAGACAAACCTGCAAAAGATCACTTTAAAATCTATGTGAAAAGTTTATAGCAAACAAAACAAAACAAAACAAACAAAACAAAACAAAACAAACAAAACCTCACAATGCCACTGATAAATGAAGATCAAATGAATCAGCAAGTCAATTCCTAAAAGTGAGAAATATGTTGCTTTTTTAAAAGCTCTCTCTCATGCTGACTGCAAACAAATTAAAAGCCTTGTGATATAACCTTGACCTAAAATGCAGTAGCTATATCCACTGAACGTTCTGCATTACAATTAGTGATTCATTTTGTGTTAATTATACCATTTCTTTTGGAACTTTATTCTAAAATCTTAATTTTTCATTCCATTGTAAAACTGCTCCCAGGTGAATCCTCAAGGATATACACATTAGAATGCATTTGGAATTTTTGAAGGAAGAAAATTGCTTTTCTTCTACTGATAAGAGAGTTATTTTCTTATATAAAACAGGAAGTCCTAGTAAGAAATTGAGTTTGTATTAATAATTTGTAGTGTCTCCTTCGGGTTAAACATATCCCTTTTCCTCACTTTAGTAAGAGAGACACCTTGTAACTACCCATACATCTCACATTCAGACTCCTAGTCTCTCACAACGTGCCCTTGCATTTGTGTTTGTCCTACTGACTGTGCATGTGCTATAAATGTTGGCCTTTAGCACAAATCCATCCTCTAGTCTCAGTGGATTTCTCTGACTACTGATTCTTAGCCTCAGAAGACTCAACACTGACATCCATAAAAGTCATTCTGCCCTTCAGCAGACAGCATGGCTGCTGATGTGCCTGACATTTGCTAATTTATGAATTAAAGGCAAATGTAAATAATAGTCCCATGGTTCAAAATAATTGGTATATAAACCAATATATCTATATGTTTATATATTATCTATATTATCAGTCATATATAAATGATATTATCTATATATAGGTCATATATAAACCTATATATAAACCAATATATCCATATCTATATGTTTATATTTATATATAAACCAAGATATCTATATGTTTATATTCCAATTATTTTGACCCATGTGACTATTATTTATATTTGCCTTTAATTCAAAAATAAGCAAATGTAGGGCACATCAGTAGCCATTCTGTCTGGTGAATATAAACCAATAAGATGGAAATGTCTTAGATACAGGTAATAAAAAAATTGATTTCTGAAATGAGTTTTTACTTAGCAAAATTTTCATTTGTTTTTATTTTTAAACTTGATTTTGCATTTTCAGAGCATTGTGGTTAATATTTAGGTTCTAAGTATTAATATAGGTTCTAATATTTAGGAATCATGTCTGAGTTCAAGTTCTGCATTCACTTCCTTGGATTGTATCTCCCTTGAGTAAATTAGTTAAATTCTATGCAACTTGGATATCACCTGTAAAATGGGTAATTCATCTTTACCTTAATACATTTTATAATTTTATGCACATTGTTTGGCAACCAAAAATACTTAGCCATTTATATAATTGTGATATAATGTTACAAACTTTATTCATAATTTATATTACTTACATATATTAGTGTAAGAAAACATTTTCCCTTTACCAAGATGTAGATTGTCTACATGGAGTATTTCTAAGACTCTATATTGTAAACTCAGACTTTGGGGGAAAAAGGGTTCCCTTATGCTTTCTTTTTTTGAGAAAAAGACAATAGTCAATTAAAGAAGCCTTAAGGTAAAATAACGAGGGTTTTCACAAAGAAGAAATGAGAATTAGAAAATGCAATAGTAGGAACTAGATTTTTAAATGTTACTACTAATAAACAGGTTTTGTAGATTTGATTCTATCAAAGGGAGGGAATAAAGAATATAAAAACAAGTATCTTTCAAATTGAGAGAAATGATGTGAAATGAAAGCAGTAAAAATGTAGGAATTAACCAAATTTCTATGTTTGTCTCTGATCATTATGAATGTATCTGGATAATCTGACTTATGATAAAATCTGTAGGTGACATATTTACACATATATAGCATGGAAACAATGAAGTATTTCAAATAAATTGCTTAGAAAATAAGCAAAAATATTTCAATATCACTATTATCAGAGTACAGTAGTAAACGTGGTTAGAAGAATATGTTGAAAACTTTAATTAGTAAGAAACTAAAATTTCTAAGAATTGACCATTTGCTTCCAGTTCATGACACTTATACTGTGACCTTCAATAGGCTTCTTTTGCTGGTGTCAGTATAAGAAGGTTGATGAGCTGATGAACTGGATACCCTGATTTATGTTTTTATTGTTACAGCCTCTGTGGAATTGTCTAGAACATCAGGTGGTTGGGAGGTCTTTTAATATCCCCACAACCTCCTATCTCTTCCCCATTCTATTATTTTACTATTTATTTTGGTCAATGCTCTTGTGGGATAAATTTCTTTAAAACACAATTCAACATAATACCACAGTTCAAGCTTTTCTCTTTATTAATACTTCACCTGACTCTATTCAAGAAGCTTGGAGAATGTCTTCTTAGACAGAATTCTATCACTGCATTTATAATAGTTATTTATATGCCAATATCTTCTCAAAACTGTGTGATTATTAACAATAGAGCCTAGATACTTTTTTCATCTTTGTATTTCCAGGGTCTGTCTCAATATCGAAGTCACTAAAGTGTCTCAACATGTACGTATGTGTGTGTGTGAATCAATAAATTAGTGTTTCAATGATAACATAAGGAAATGATCCGTTCATTTATACAACAAATATTTGCACAGTCCCTACCACAGTGCATTGTTCTATGTCCTGTGGATATTGTGGTGGGTAAGACTAAGAAGGTCTGGTACATAGGATTTGTGGTCTAGAATTTTCTGACCCCAGGCCTCACGTATTTTTTTTAATATCCTAGTTCTCTTTGAGCTCACTTTCCAGTGAGTTGTCCTGGTTTAATCTTGAAAACATACAGCAACACACACATACACACATGCCCACACATAGAGTCAAAAATACAGTTACACTACTCAAAATTGGTCAGATTTTCATTGTTTTGAATTAACTGCTCTGATAAAATAAAATACCTGAAAAAAAAATAGTCAAAAGTTTTATCTTGGCTTAAACTTTAACTGTTTCTTAACATTTTTGAGTAATTTGAAGGTAGGAAACTCAGTCTATTTTATTTTCCTTCTTTATCTGCTATAATATTCCTACTGTATTCTTACACTGATATTCATAAAGGATTTAGCCACTTCATTGCATAAGCACTTTGGGTTTTAAAGTACAGATAATATATATGAAGCATTTGAAAAAAATCACATTCACTTGCTTCAATTACTTTAAATGTCAAAAGCTCTATTCTTAAATGAACAATACCTGCCTCTTCAATTAGGATAGAACTTGACAGAAGTAGAATAAAAGTTTTAATGTTGATCTGTTGGCAGGAGGATGGGGGTGGAACCATTGGAATGAAACTTCAGCTTTAATTATTCAAGTATTAAATTTGAATTCAAGGATACACCAAAGCAAAATTATCTTTTCAAATAAGAAATACATAGCACAAGCATAATTTTGGGATTCTTCCATTTCTAATAATTATTGAAGCTTATAAACCAGAAGTACAAAATAGCAGGAGGTCCAGACTCATTCTAATATGATAAGAAAAATGAGTAGAATAGGATAAATAAGCACTGAGGTAGATTTGAAAACAATCATAGATCATATTTGTGGAGCTCTAGGATCCTGAATTTTGTATGACATTAGATACTTCCATTAGGATATAAAAAACAATGTGGACGCAGCTTTAATGCAAGTTAAATTTTGCACAAATAGGCTTAAAATTGAGTAGTGTTAAGTTAAATCTTAGTGGTCATAATTAGATGCTGAAAATAATTGAAAAGCATTTCATCTAAATCAGTTCTCCGGAAAATACATTGAAAATGGAAATGGGATTGAAGAATACCTCAAGTTTCACGAATTAGATAAAGCTCTAATTGCACATAATTGTGTAGTATAATCAAACCCATGGGTTTTGTTTTGTTTTGTATTTTTTATACCAAGAGCCAAAAGACACTAAGAATCGTCTATGCTGGTCTCAGAGGTCCACATTCATGGCGTGATGGTGATTTCAAATACTCAAGTGTGATTGTGGACATAAACAGAATATGAAGAATGGGGGTGGGGAATGGGGGAACATTCCTATGAGTTTGGGGCAAATTGTGTGCAAATATCTTTAGACATTCAGAACGAGGTCAAAAATCAGAAAACTTACTACAAACAATCTAATACCTCTTTTATTTTTTAAGAGCTGGCAACTTGAATTGACTTTGGAAATATTTTTTTTATTCCTGTGGCAGGGAGAAGGAGTTTGTACAAAAACAGAAAGGTAAAAACATTTGTATATTATTCCAAAATCCTATTGCTTTACTATTTATTCTAGCTAGATGAGTGGTGCTCAGTTTCATATAAGCTTTGCCTAGTTTAGTGCAAGCAAAGTTGGACAAAGCCTTGCTTCAAGCAGGCCACTTTCCCTTCTGGGCTTCACTGATATAATAGGAAGCCAAGGGAGTCATTTCTGCACTCATGTATATGTGTGCAGCCTGAGAGCCAAGACCAGTGAGCCCTGGCAGGACCGCTAACACCCTTTATGAATTGACAATAAGGACTGATGGATAGACGTTTTCCTCCTTTCTTCTCTGGATGGGTACTTCATAAAACTGATCCTAAGGCTCTGGCAGAATGGAAAATTATTCGCTATTAGAAATGCCAACTTAAGATCATGTTTTTGAACTGACGTTCTCTCACTACTTTTGTGTGCATCTGCTCCGTATTCCTGCTTTGTGGGACAACATTCCCAAATAAACTACTGCAGACAAGTGCTTTTCCTTAGGGCCTAATTTTAAGGAAGTCAGACTAAGAAAATAGCCTCATTAATGGCATTTTTAGTTATGCATAAGTAAAGAGAACATTTACTGTTTGGAAAAGAGAGAGAGAGAGAGAACACCAAGACGGTAAATGATGCATTAAGGTGCTTTGGGTTGTTTGGGGGAAAATTGTTAAGTATCTGATATGGACAACGAAGGACGAATCAGGACACATAGTTACTCTCTATCTCTCCAGACTAAACTGACCTTCCCAAGATGATCACAGGATAGCTCATAAATTGATATACTTATTTAATAATAATTTTGGGAGGACTAATGACAGCCACCTTTTCAAGAGATAGTTTAGGACACTTGGGTAAAGATAAGGCTGACTTGCCTTACTGCACAGGTGAGAATGTTTGGCAGAAGATTGTGAAGCATTCATTTTGCCATTCTCTGCTTGGACCATAGCAAAGCTCGTGAACTACACTGTTCACTTTGGTAGCCACTAGCCACACGTGCCTGGGAGCACTCGAAACATGGTGAGTTCAGATTCAAACATGCTCAGCGAATAAAATTACACATTGCAATTAGAATGAAAAATAACAAACTATACCATTAATATGCATGCTCATTACATGTTGAAAAGATGACATTTGAGGACTATAATAGGTTAGATAAAATACATTATAGAAAATTATTCAGAGTTTACTTTTGCTTTTAAAATATGGCTGTTGGAAAACTGAAAGTTACTCCCTGGCTCTTGTATTGATTCTGGACAGAGATTTTTCTACGAGATGTATTTTAAAGTGCTCAGGATGAAGGTCTTCATGTTTTTGATTTTCTTTCAGATATTTCAGAGGAAAAGAATGTGTATGTATATTTAGAAAAATATAGTTAACAGCACAATATTGGTGAATCTTCGTTCACCAATTGGGCATATTTTCAACACTAAGTTTGACATTCTTCAAAATAAAAATGTAGAAAACATTTTTAAATGTAAACATAAAACCAAAGACAAGCATTAGATAAGAAACCGTAAAATGTTCATGTGAAGCCGGATGAAAGGTGAACAAGGTCCTATGGCTGGAGAGCACTGTGGTCTCGCTCCGGTGTCATCTCCTAAGATTTTACCATAGAATCTCTAGAGTACATTTATTCAAAGCCAAATAGAAGGAAGTTATGACATTTAAAATCCTGAATGTCATTTTTGGAAGATATTTACATGGTAACTAAAGTGTTAATTAATATCAAATTACTTTCCACAGTTTGTATACGTGAAAGTTGTGTCTTCTAGACGTATATCCGCTGAAACAAACAGGTGCTCCCTTTGTTATTAATCATTCCCTCATTTTTAACATTTATATTTCAAACATGATATTTGAGAATGTATGGCTTTAAATGTTCACGCAAAATGTTCATATATTAAGTTGTCAGAAAAAACAATAAGGTGTAAAAATTATCTCAAATGTCACTAGAGAATCAACTCTTCAAGTTTAGAAGATGTATAATAATTATTTTAAAACATTTCTTTTTTCTATTAGATGAAATATAAAATTTTATGTTTATTTGATAGATGTAGCAAATAGGGAATTTATTTAATTACATTCATTATCTTATTACCTTTGTTATTTCAGTCACCTTCGCTTTTCCATTCGTTTTAAAAATGTTGGAGAAACATGTATTTATTTCAAAGACAATGTGTAAAATATACAGTGTTGGCAATAAATAATAAAACATTGAAAAACAAAATTAAATATGAGTTAATAAGGATACCTAAGAAAAATAATGTGGAAATAAGTCTTTTTCATAGACGTATGCTGTCTAATGGACAAATATAGAAGTAATATAAGTATGACTTAGAAATATTTAGCATGTATCTATACAAAATATGTAATAAAATCATTACCTGTCTCTTTAGTCCTCTATCCTCCCAGTACCAATCCAATTGTCAATCTGTAAGTAATTATTCTTAACTGCTACTTTTATGTCCTCCATGAGTTTATTTATATTTATATAAGCAAATATGAAGAAAGTATCTTCCCCTATTTTTACACAAAATATAATACTCTTATATATTTAAGATATTTCCTTATTGGAACCCTGAAAGATTTATCTTTCTCCACACTATTGTGTTAAATGAAAGTACTCTACTTTTTAAATTGATCAAGCTGATTTTTTTAATAATTTGTCATTACAGTTGTTTCAAATAGTAAAATTTGTACACATCATAGTTCTTTCATGTTTCTATGTATCTATAAAACAAATTCCCTTATGAAATTGTAGAGTTAAAGGTATCAGTAGTTTTAAATTTAATAGGTATTTCTAAGTTGTGTTCATTAGGAGTATAACTATTTACATTCTGATCAGTTATAGATTATTCATTTCCAAACACCTCATCAACTGATTATGTTTCCAAACTTGGATTTTTGCCAAATTGAAAGGTAAAAGTGGTGTCTCAATATCATTTTAATTTATATTTCTCTTATTAAGAATAAAGATAGGCATATTTTCATGATTTTAAGAACAAAGTGAACTTCTTTGTTTGAAACATGCATTTTTGTACCATTCATTACTTTTATCCATATTTATTTAAATTAATAGTAGAACATGTAATGTGGAGATTTGTCTATACTTGTGGATGGCATTGTTAATAATTTTACCAGTTTGTCATTCACATTCTTATTTTATTCATTTTCTAATTGAGCAATTTCTTTTTTTTTTTAACTCTTATCATAGCTACAGCAGTTTTACTTAATCTAGGTTTATAAAATATTTTTCTCCATGTTTTCTAATATTTTAATGCTAATGCTTTTCATTTACATCACTCATCCATTTGTAATTTATCCATAAATATGAGGTGAAATATACCAATTTTCATTTTGTGTTTTTGTTTATTTAGTGGATAGCTACTCAGGATTACATGTAGGATTCACTGAAAGTTCCATCTTTTTTCTCCACTGATTTTACATCCCACTTTTATTAGTTAATTTGCATTTGGTCTATTTTGAACTTCATATTCTGTTTTATAATGTATGAAGCAATTCATGAGCCATTAGCATGCTGATTTAATACTTAAGTCTTGATAAAATGCTTTAATATCTGGTACAAACCATTCTCTCTCATTCACTATTTTTTATTCAGAGAATTTTTTCCATGATATACATTTTCTTATTTTTATATGTAAATATTAACTTCAAATAATTTAATTATAAAAACTCGGTTTGTATTTTTATAGGGATATTAAATATTTAAATGAATTTACAGAGAAAAAAACACTGGATATTTTGCCTTTAATTAATTCAACAGAGTTTATCTGGATTTTTTTTTTATTTGCTCAATATTTGTGTGTGTGTGTGTGTGTTGGAGTATTTGTTTTCTAAATGTATCTATTAAAGTTTACTTATATAAAAATAAGATAATATATAACATATTTATAGATAATTTTATTTCTAAATATATTATCTTTGGCTAATGCTCTAAGAGGTGAATTTTCATCTGCTCTATTTTGCAACACATATAGATTTTTTTTTATTATTATACTTTAAGTTCTAGGGTACATGTGCACAATGTACAGGTTTGCTACATGTGTATACATGTGCCATGTTGATGTGCTGCACCCATTAACTGTTCATTTACATTAGGTGTATCTCCTAATGCGATCCCTCCCCACTCCCTCCTCCCCACAATAGGACCCGGTGTGTGATGTTCCCCTTCCTGTGTCCAAGGGATCTCATTGTTCAGTTCCCACCTATGAGTGAGAACATGTGGTATTGGTTTTCTGTTCTTGCGATAGTTTGCTGAGAATGATGGTTTCCAGCTGCATCCATGTCCCTACAAAGGACACGAACTCATCCTTTTTTATAGCTGCATAGTATTCCATGGTGTATATGTGCCACATTTTCTTAATCCAGTCTGTCACTGATGGACATTTGGGTTGATTTCAAGTCTTTGCTATTGTGAATAGTGCCGCAATAAACATATGTGTGCATGTGTCTTTATAGCAGCATGACTTATAATCCTTTGGGTATATACCCAGTAATGGGATGCTGGGTCAAATGGTATTTCTAGTTCTAGATCCTAGGAATCGTCACGCTGTCTTCCACAATGGTTGAACTAGTTTACAGTCCCACCAACCATGTAAAAGTGTTGCTATTTCTCCACATCCTCTCCAGCACCTGTTGTTTCCTGATTTTTTAATGATTGCCATTCTAACTGGTGTGAGATGGTATCTCATTGTGGTTTTGATTTGCATTTCTCTGATGGCCAGTGATGATGAGCATTTTTTCATGTGTCTGTTGGCTGTATGGATGTCTTCTTTTGAGAAGTGTCTGTTCATATCCTGTGCCCACTTTTTGATGGGGTTGTTTGTTTTTTGCTTGTAAATTTGATTGAGTTCTTTATAGGTTCTGGATATTAGCCCTTTTTCAGATGAGTAGATTGCAAAAATTTTCTCCCATTCTGTAGGTTGCCTGTTCACTCTGATGGTAGTTTCTTTTGCTGTGCAGAAGCTCTTTAGTTTAATTAGATCCCATTTGTGAGGGGGCTTTTGTTGCCGTTGCTTTTGGTGTTTTAGACATGAAGTCCTTGCACATGCCTATGTCCTGAATGGTATTACCTAGGTTTTCTTCTAGGGTTTTTATGGTTTTTGGTCTAATATTTAAGTCTCTAATCCATCTTGAATTAATTTTCATATAAGGAGTAAGGAAAGGATCCTGTTTCAGCTTTCTACTTATGGCTAGCCAATTTTCCCAGCACCATTTATTAAATAGGGAATCCTTTCCCCGTTTCTTGTTTTTGTCAGGTTTGTTAAAGATCAGATGGCTGTAGATGTGTGGTATTATTTCTGAGGGCTCTGTTCTGTTCCATTGGTCCATATCTCTGTTTTGGTACCAGTACCATGCTGTTTTGGTTACTGTAGCCTTGTAGTATAGTTTGAAGTCAGGTAGCGTGATGCCTCCAGTTTTGTTCTTTTGGCTTAGGATTGTCTTGGAGATGTGGGCTCTTTTTTGGTTCCATATGAACTTTAAAGCAGTCTTTTCCAATTCTATGCAGAAAGTCATTGGTAGCTTAATAGGGATGGCATTGAATCTATAAATTACCTTGGGCAGTATGGCCATTTTCACAATGTTGATTCTTCCTATCCATGGGCATGGTATGTTCTTCCATTTGTTTGTGTCCTCTTTTATTTCAATGAGCAGTGGTTTGTAGTTCTCCTTGAAGAGGTCCATTATATCCCTTGTAAGTTGGATTCCTAGGTATTTTATTCTCTTTGAAGTTATTGTGAATGGGAGTTCATTCATGATTTGGCTCTCTGTTTGTCTGTTACTGGTGTAGAAGAATGCTTGTGATTTCTGCACATTGATTTTGTATCCTGAGACTTTGCTGAAGTTGCTTATCAGCTTAAGGAGATTTTGGGCTGAGACGATGGGGTTTTCTCAATATACAATCATGTCATCAGCAAACAGGGACAATTTGACTTCTTCTTTTCCTAACTGAATACCCTTTATTTCTTTCTCTTGCCTGATTGCCCTGGCCAGAACTGCCAACACTATGTTGAATACGAGTGGTGAGAGAGGGCATCCCTGTCTTGTGCCAGTTTTCAAAGGGAATGCTTCCAGTTTTTGCCCATTCAGTATGATATTGACTGTGGGTTTGTCATAAATAGCTCTTATTATTTTGAGATACATTGCATCAATACCGAATTTATTGAGAGTTTTTAGCATGAAGGGCTGTTGAATTTTGTCAAAGGCCTTTTCTGCATCTATTGAGATATCATGTGGTTTCTGTCTTCAGTTCTGTTTATATGCTGGATTACGTTTATTGATTTGCATATGTTGAACCAGCCTTGCATCCCAAGGATGAAGCCCCCTTGATCATGGTGGATAAGCTTTTTGATGTACTGCTGGATTCGGTTTGCCAGTATTCTATTGAAGATTTTTGCATTGATGTTCATCAGGGATATTGGTCTAAAATTCTCCTTTATTGTTGTATCTCTGTCAGGCTTTGGTATCAGGATGATATTGGCCTTGTAAAATGAGTTAGGGAGGATTCCCTCTTTTTCTATTGATTGGAATAGTTTCAGAAGGAATGGTACCAACTCCTCCTTGTACCTCTGGTAGAGTTCAACTGTGAATCCATCTGATCCTGGACTTTTTTTGGTTGGTAAGCTATTAATTATTGCCTCGATTTTGAAGCCTGCTATTGGTCTATTCAGGGATTCAACTTCCTCCTGGTTTAGTCTTGGGAGAGTGTAAGTGTCCAGGAAATTATCCATTTCTTCTAGATTTTTTAGGTTTTTGCATAGAGGTGTTTATAGTATTCTCTGATGGTCGTTTGTATTTCTGTGGGGTCGGTGGTGATATCCCCTTTGTCATTCTTTATTGCGTCTATTTGATTCTTCTCTCTTTCCTTCTTTATTAGTCTTGCTAGTGGTCTATCAATTTTGTTAATCTTTTCAAAAAACCAGCTCCTGAATTCATTTATTATTTGGAGGGTTTTTTGTGTCTCTATCTCCTTCAGTTCTGCTCTGATCTTAGTTATTTCTTGTCTTCTGCTAGCTTTTGAATGTGTTTGCTCTTGCTTCTCTAGTTCTTTTAATTGTGATGTTAGGGTGTCAATGTTAGATCTTTCCTGCTTTCTCTTGTGGGCATTTAGTGCTATAAATTTCCCTCTACATACTGCTTTAAATGTGTCCCAGAGATTCTGGTATGTTGTATCTTTGTTCTCTTTGGTTTCAAAGAACATCTTTATTTCTGCCTTCATTTCGTTATGTACCCAGTAGTCATTCAGGAGCAGGTTGTTCAGTTGCCATGTAGTTGAGCGGTTTTGATTGATTTTCTTAGTCCTGAGTTCTAGTTTGGTTGCACTGTGGTCTGAGAGACAGTTTGTTATCATTTCTGTTCTTTTACATTTGATGAGGAGTGCTTTACTTCCAACTATGTGTTCAATTTTGGAATAAGGGAGATGTGGTGCTGAGCAGAATGTATGTTCTGTTGATTTGGGATGGAGAGTTCTGTAGATGTCTATTAGGTCCACTTGGTGCAGAGTTGAGTTCAATTCCTGGATATCCTTGTTAACTTTCTGTCTCGTTGATCTGTCTAATGTTGACAGTGGGGTGTTAAAGTCTCCCGTTATTATTGTATGGGAGTCTAAGTCTCTTTGTAAGTCACTAAGGACTTGCTTTATGAATCTGGATGCTACTGTATTGGGTGCATATATATTTAGGTTAGTTAGCTCTTCCTGATGAATTGATGCCTTTACCATTATGTAATGGCCTTCTTTGTCTCTTTTCATCTTTGATGGTTTAAAGTCTGTTTTATCAGAGACTAGGATTACAACTCCTGCCTTTTTTTGTTTTCCATTTGCTTGATAGATCTTCCTCCATCCCTGTATTTTGAGCCTATGTGTGTCTCTGCACGTGAGATGGGTCTCCTGAATACAGCAAACTGATGGGTCTTGACTCTTTATCCAATTTGCCAGTCTGTGTCTTTTAATTGGACCATTTAGTTCATTTACATTTAAGGTTAATATTGTTATATGTGAACTTGATCCTGTCATTATGATATTAGCTGGTTATTTTGCTCACTAGTTGATGCAGTTTCTTCCTAGCATCAATGGACTTTGCATTTTGACATGTTTTTTCAATGGCTGGTACCTGTGGTTCCTTTCCATGTTTAGTGCTTCCTTCAGGATCTGTTATAAGGCAGGCCTGGTGGTGACAAAATCTCTAAGCATTTGCTTGTCTGTAAAGGATTTTATTTCTCCTTCACTTATGAAACTTAGTTTGTCTGGATATGAAATTCAGGGTTGAAAATTCTACTCTTTAAGAATGTTGAATATTGGCCCCCACTCTCTTCTGGCTTGGAGAGTTTCTGCTGAGAGATCTGCTGTTAGTCTGATGGGCTTTCCTTTGTGTGTAACCCAACCTTTCTCTCTGGCTGCCCTTAACATTTTTTCCTTCATTTCAACTTTGGTGAATCTGACAATTATGTGTCTTGGAGTTGCTCTTCTTGAGGAGTATCTTTGTGGTATTCTCTGTATTTCCTGAATTTGAATGTTGGCCTGCCTTACTAGGTTGGGGAAGTTCTCCTGGATGATATCCTGAAGAGTGTTTTCCAACTTGGTTCCATTTTTCCCGTCACTTTCAGGTACTCCAATCAGACGTAGATCTGTTTTTTTCACATAATCCCATATTTCTTGGAGGCTTTGTTCATTTCTTTTTACTCTTTTTTCTCTACACTTCTCTTCTCGCTTCATTTCATTCATTTGATCTTCAATTGCTGATACTCTTTCTTCCAGTTGATTGAGTCAGTTACTGAAGCTTGCACATTTGTCATGTAGTTCTTATGTTATGGTTTTCATCTCTATCAGTTCTTTTAAGGACTTCTCTACATTGGTTTTTCTAGTTAGCCATTTGTCAAATCTTTTTCAAGGTTTTTAGTTACTTTGCGCTGGTTACTTAGTTCCTCCTTTAGCTAGAAGTTTGATTGACTGAAGCCTTCTTCTCTCAACTCGTCGAAGTCATTCTCCATCCAGCTTTGTTCCATTGTTGGCGATGAGCTGCGTTCCTTTGGAGGGGGAGATGTGCTCTATTATTTTGCATTTCCAGCTTTTCTGCACTGCTTTTTCCCCATCTTTGTGGTTTTATCTGCCTTTGGTCTTTGATGATTTTGACATACTGATGTGGTTTTGGTGTGGGAGTCCCTTCTGTTTCTTGGTTTTCCTTCTAACAGTCAGGACCCTCAGCTGTAGGTCTGTTGGAGTTTGCTTGAGGTCCACTCCAGACCCTGTTTGCCTGGGTATCAGCAGCAGAGGCTGCAGAAGACAGAATATTGCTGAACAGCGAGTGTTGCTGTCTGATTCTTGCTGTGGAAGCTTTGTCTCAGGGATGTACCCAGCCGTGTGAGGTGTGAGTTGTTGGTCTGCACCTAGTGGGGGATGTCTCCCAGTTAGGTTACTCAGGGGTCAGTGACCCACTTGAGCAGACAGTCTGTCCATTCTCAGATCTCAACCTCCATGCTGGGAGATCCACTGCTCTCTTCAAAGCTGTCAGAGGCTTTTACCTCTGCTGAGGTTTCTGCTGCTTTCTGTTTAGCTATGCCCTGTCCCCAGAGGAGGAGTCTACAGAGGCAGGCCGGCCTCCTTGAGATATGGTGGGCTCCACCCAATTTGAGCTTCCTGAGGCTTTGTTTACCTACTTAAGCCTCAGCAATGGCGAGTGCCCCTCCCCTAGCATCACTGCCACCTTGCAGTTAGATCTCAGACTGCTGTGCTAGCAATGAGGGAGGCTCGTGGGCATGGGAACCTCTGGGCCAGGTGTAGGATATAATCTTCTGGTGTGTCATTTACTAAGACCCTTGGTAAAGCACAGTATTAGGGTGGGAGTTACCCAATTCCAGGTGTTGTGTGTCTCAATTTCCTTTGGCTACAAAAAGGAATTTCCTTCCCCCTTGTGCTTCCCAGGTGAGGTGATGCCTCGCCCTGCTTCAGCTCTCGCTGGTCGGGCTAAACCCCCAGACCAGCGCCAACTGTCAGACGTGACACACCCCAGTGAGATGAACCTGGTACCTCAGTTGAAAATATAGAAATCACCTGTCTTCTGTGTCGCTCACACTGGGAGCTGGAGGCTGGAGCTCTTCCTATTCGGCCATCTTGGGCACGCCCCCACAGGTAGATTATATTTTAAGTATAAGAATTATTTTTCTTATTTATAGTAGTTTTATATTTATAGTTATATCTCTTTTTATTTTCCAGAGATACAGCTTTTTTTTTTCAATGGGTCATTTATTTGACTTTATATTTTTTCTAATTTCCTTACATCAAAATTATTTCTCTTAATAATTCATTTGTCCATAAAAATTGGTGAATGTTGTAAGTGTCATTTTAGTGCCTATGGAGATAATTGCAAATAGCAGGCCTACAGCCCCTCCCTCTCTACTAGGACCCCAGAGAGGTATAAATTATCCCAATCAAATACCCTCACAATGAAGCTAATGACCACTACACAGTCCTCCTGGTGAAAATGCGAATGCTATTTGCTAGCAAAAAGATGATGAAGGATATTTTTCAATAAAATGTTTTTAGTAGGACACACCGCATTTTTCTAGATTATTTATAATAAATAATTCTGGGATATATGAATTTATGGAGACTTGTTTTGAAAGCCATGTAAGCTGTTCAATTAATGGGATTATAAAAAGGAGAATTTCATAAATGAAAATGGTTCCTTTGTGTGATTAATGTCTCCACATATATTGCTCAATAAAATCCTGTCTGTTCAAGATGAAACAAAAATACATGCTCCTAGAAGAAAAGGGACATTTTATGGAACCCTGTCTGATAGTCTCATATTTCTCAAAAATGTGTATGTTTTAGCTCCTGAGCATAGCGGTTGCCTGAACGCTTTGAAACATGAAATATTTTTGCATGATTTGTATAGTCCATGTTCTCAATGCAACATTTTGTGGTGTAACAGCATCTATGCGATGATTGCACAATTTGTCTCTATGTATCTAATGACACATTATATTAATAGAGTTCCTCATATTAAACTGTGCTTTTATTCCTGGAATAATTCATACTTACATAATGCATTATTTTTAATGTGCTATTAAATTTCTATACTAAAATTTATTTAGGAATTTAAAAAACTATTTATTAGTGACAGTCTGTGATTTTCCATTTTGTATAATCTTTGTGAGGTATAAAATCAGTGATTTATGAAAGTTTGTTTTTATAAATCACCTAGAAATATTTCATCTTTTTATATTCTCTTAACAGTTTATGTTGCATAAAAATTCTTTAGTTGTAAAGGATGTGTTATTCCCTGGATTTGCTGGGCTAGGTACTTTTTGAGGAGTATATGTTCTTTGGTGACAGTTTCATTCTGAAAATAAGTTAGTGTGTTTGTCTCTTGTATATCTTATATGAAACATCTTGATATCTATTTACCTAGATATTTAAGAAGTTTATTCGCTTACAAAAAATTAAATTTTTGAGGCTTCCTTGTGATTATTTCCTCAAAATAATTTGTGTTTTTGAGTTCACTCTATGTTTGTCTTCATTAGGGTGGCAAGTGAATTATTATATCATTTTATGTATACACATAACTCTTATGTGTGTGTATGCATATATGTGTGTGTGTATATATGTATATATGTATATGTATGTATATATGTATGTGTATATATACACATATATGTGTATATATATGTGTGTGTGTGTGTATATATATGTGTGTGTGTATATATCTCCCAAGGTTCAGTTTTGTTTATATCTGTTATTTTAAAAATTTTCTTTAATTCATTTCATTTGCTTGTTGTTTGTGTATATTTTTTATCTTATCAAGTTGGATAATTTTTTGTATTGTTCTTGGTATTTTTTTTAATCACTTATTACTACAGTTTTCATATATTGCCTGTAGTTTTTTTTTTTTCTTGTGCACCTTCAAATTCAATCTTTATGTTAGTGATTTTCCCCTTCTTTATTGGATATTTCAAATATTTTATCTTTTTCTGTAATTATTGTCATTATTACTCTCCTACAAATTTTATGTTTCTGAATTTTGTTTTTTCTTTATAGAGGGAGGACTTAATTGTATTTTGTTTTGTTTGGTTGTCTATTTGATTGCAAATGTTTGATTATTTTCACTTGCTGCTTGGCAACAATTTCCAGTCAATGCTTTTCATTTGCTGGTAAAATTTGATGCTCATTTACAATCACACACATATTCTTATCACACTTTTGTTGATTATGGCCATGTTACTTTTATTTTCTTTTCCATGATTAAGAACAATTTTCTAAAGTAGCAATTTTCAAGAGATTCCTCTGTATGTGTGTGCTGAGGCCACAGTGGCCTTGCTTGCTACTTCCTCACATCTGCAGGTAGATTTTCATTCTCTGTGATTTCCTTAGGAAATCCCCAAATTTTGATTCCTGAAGTAAATCTGGTTCAAAAGTTCTTCTGCCATAAGCCCTGGTCATTCTGATTTCTGAGACCATTATTGCAAATGACATGTATATTTTGCACTGTGAATGAGGTCCTTCCATTCAGAAAGTATTCACTTCCAGGTCCTCTGTGAGATGTGATACAGCTGGACTCTCTCACTTTCCTAATTCTTTATTTTACTTCCTTCCTTGAGATTTGAGTCACATGTCACATTATTGGTAGTCTTTTGTTTATTTTGGAATCTGAAGATTTTATTTGTACCCTTTTTTTTTAGAATTGATTTTTCAGGATATTTTCCCCTCTTTGGTTGTTGTTTTTCTTATTCTTTTCCACTTTTTTTTTTTTTTTTGTATTTTCTAGGAGAATAGGAGAAAGATGTTGAAATAGGCAAACTTTTTTTTTTTACCAGAAAGTTTCTGAAACAATTGGAACACATACAAATACTTAAAAAGTAAGTACACACATAACCCTTTCCACCTGTTCTAAATAGGAAGGATGGAAAGAACATTCCTCAAAGCAGAAAAAAATGTGTTATATTAGATTGCTTAATTCTATCAGAAACTAATAACAAAATAATTTTAAAAAATAGTTGGCACTTTGTTTTAAAAATAAAATCATAAGTGAACATTTGTACTAGAGGTAACACATGCCACTCTCAGTTTCATGTACCATGACCGTAAAAGTCTGAAGGGAAATGTATGATTTAAAATTAAGGAATAAATTCTACTTTAGATAAGCATGAGGTGAAACTAAAGACCCATACGTTCATTTTTTAGAACTCATGTATTATTGTTCTTCTTTCAAAGTACAGCAAAGGAGAAAAAAATGCATTGCTTGTGTGAAGAATTTGTTTTCTTATATAAATTATGTTAGGTCCATTTCTACTAAGCCTAAGAAATACTGGCCTTTGGGAAATTCCACTCTGTGAAATTTGTTTTCGACCTTCTGATATTCTACTTCCTACCTCAGCTCTGTGGGCTAATGAATACTCCCTGTGTACTTGCAGCCAGATTTGGAATGGTAAGTGGAACTATTTATTATTTATTTACTTATTTAAATCTTTTGGCATGGATGGAATGTGGTCCCTGAACCATCTTGCTTGATTTGTTTGTCTTATGGTACAGTGCATAAATCCTTGGGCAATAATGCTACAGAATAAATACTTTGGGTAATATAAAGAACAACATATACTACAGTCTAAAAGACTGTATACCACCACGTGTGTCAAATGGAGTTTTTCTCTGTTCACGTTTCAGCTATGCTTTTTGTGAAGTCAAATATCTCAATTTTTTTTTTATTTCAGCAATTGCAAAATAAATAAAAGAGTTGAATGCAGTATAGGAAAGCTGCTGATAGTGAAATTTGGGTTGGGTTCAGTTGCAAGTGTAAACCAAAAGGTTATGGAAATATATATGTGGCTTATGATCATTAAACTTGGCTTAATACATTCGATTGTGTTATAAAATATTGTGATTTTTCGGAAAGATCCATTTACTGAGCAATGCTAAATCTTTAAATGAGAGCCAGTCTTAAGGCTGTATTACAAAGGGCTGGAATAAACAGTATCTTCCTATTTTTTATCTGTCAGATACAGTGATTGACCATCAAAAGGTGATGATATTTGCTTTGAAAAGATGATATTCCATGATGACAATAACAATAGTGGCAAATTTAAAACTAATTACTTCAGTGATAGGCAAATTGATAGACTGATAAAAAAGCACATAGTATCTTAGTAAAGCAAAAAACATGGGGTCTTGGGGAGCACAAGTAAGGTAGCTGTGTTCTCTGATGCTGGGGAGCACAAGTAAGGTAGATACGTTCTTTGATTCAGTGCTATTGCCTCATTGTGCTTTTTTTCTTCAGAGTAGAAAGTTAACAGACCACATACGAAAGAGTCATTGCTAAACAAATGGAAGAGAGCGAGAGAAGGCAACTTGGTCTTTGGGTTGTTTACCTATTAGACGCCTGGAAAATGTATGTTCTAATGCACTCCAGGTGAACTTCTTGGAACCGGACACTTGGTATACTCTTCAGAGGTTAAGAGCCTGTTTGTTGGGAGAGACTTAGGGAAGAGCAGGTAAAGGAAGGCCTTTCAGCATCTCTTCCAAGAGCAAACCTCTCTTAAAAGAAGTGTGCTGAAAGTACCCTGTACACGGAAAGTTGCAAGAAATTCAAAAGATGACCAAGTGAATAAACGAGTTTCTCCTCTTAGGCATATGCTTTTTGTGTTGGAGTGCTTGAGGCAAGCCATTTTAGGGAGAAATTAAACAGGTTTTTAACATTGGAGCAAGTTGCCAAATATTATAGTACAAAAGAAGGGCACACTCAAATATCTGTGCAATAAACATTTATCAAATATAATTTACAGTGCTAGTACTGGGACTTCAAAAATTTATAATACGCATCAGACCTTGTGCTATTTATCTAGTATGTGACACACGACTTATACACAAAAAGCCTGTAAAAATCCAAAATAACCTACACCATCTGCCAAGCTGTCAGTTTCTGAAATCAAGGCGTCTGAATTTTTGTTGCTATGAGGTATGGGTATTTTATTGTTCTAGACTGCTCAATAAAGGGAAATAAAAACACCTGCAGCAAAGTCAAGATATTTCTTAGCAGCAGTGGCAGTGTGTGCGAGTGTTTGTGTGTGTGAGTGTGTGTGTGTGTGCGTTATACACAAAGTTTAGCTTTATTAGAGCACAAATTAGTGTATTAGGGGAATAGTTTGGGAAATATTTTTCATGGTATGCCAAGCAATATTTATTTAATACTCTAGCAACAGATGGTTAGTGAGTGAGCCCATGATACAGGAGCAGAGCACCAATATAAGGAAGCACCACTATTATAGAAGAGGATCCTGTCAAAACTTATCCATCATTCCCCGCTGGAGAGAGGCATTATTAGCCTAGAATATAAGAAAATCAGCTCTAGGGTGGGAAGCATCTCTATCTTTCAAGGTTATTTGTTTATACGAAAATCTTTGAAAATCAGTCTGGAGCAAACTAAGTATTTATGCTTAGATGTACAAAAATATGAAAGACCTATGCAGAAAAGTCACTCAAAACAAGGTTCTGCTCTAGTCTCGCTTATTCCCATTAATGTAGTTTATATGTTGTTTCTCCGTGCAGTTCCCCACCTCTGCCACCTCTGCAATATGGGATTTCCTAACTCTCCATCAAGTTGTCAGATAAACATGAATTTCAGATAAACAACACTTTTTTTTTTAATGTAAGCATGTTCCGTACACTATTTGGGACATACTAATGCTAAAATTGATTCTTTCCTCATCTGAAATTTAAATTTAACTAGTCTTCCTGAATGTTATTTTCTAAATCTGGCAATCTTAATGATTCTCCATGAAACGAATGAAAAATATGTTTTAGTGCCCCTGATTTCAAAAGATTCTTGCAAGGCCCTGGGAGGAGTGTCTATTAATCTTATATTTGCAATTTTGGATCACTGAGAGAAATGATCCAAAGAGAACCTCCCAAATTGCCCAAGCTTCTGGCAATGGAAAACCTGTATCTTCCTTAAGCCCAATAGCATCTTTGGGTATACCTACAGTAAGTAGAAAATACGCTCTGTAGTAGATAAAAGAGAGAATTATCTGGGTATGATCTGCAGCTCATAACCTACAGATTAATTACCATTGGACATTTAGGACAGTTTCCTCAGGAAAAACAACGTGAGGGGCTTAATAATACCTACCCATTTGTATGGATTATTCTACTCCTTTAGAAATCAACTCAAAGACTACATCCTATTATATTCTTACTGACAGAGTTGTTTCCCCAACAAATGGTGTCTTCCTGCTCTGTGTAACAAAGCCAATATTCAAAACAAAAAGTGGATGTCAAGCAGTGCAGGCTTTACTTGGTGGTTGCAGAACTGAGAAGCAAGGACTTGGCTCACATACACACTTTTTGACTGTGAGGGTTGGGGGTGTTAACATATAGGTTTCTCTAATGAAGAAGCTTGGCATTTAAGGGAAGGGGAGGAATATTCATGTCTTCTCTAGAAAAGGACAGTGAGATTCTCAGAATCAGAGTGTCACCTTCCTTTTTGTCCTCTAATGACCTCTTGTGATCATTGTCATGGCGATTGTAAATTGTCACGGCACTGGTGGGAGTGTCACTTAGCATGGAAATGAGATTATAACGAAGTCTGAGGTGTTTTTTTGAAGTTGTTCAGTCAGCCATCTTGGTTCTAACCAGTCCCAGCTGGTCTGATTACAAAGGGAAATTTTATATCGCCAGTGTCCTGTTTCTTAAAGAGAAGCAGAGTTAGGGCAGTGCAGAAATTCAGCAATGTCATGTAGGCATTACAGTGGGTTACAATATTACCCTCATATTGCTTATTACAGAATGTAGAGATGTTGTATATTAGCATGTTTGATTATTTTTTTCCCACTAGACTGTGAGTTTCATAAACTTTGTCTCCTTGTTCTCTGCTCTATCTGCATTACCTAGCATAACACCTGAAATGTAGTAGGCTATCAAGTATTGGTTAAAAGTGTAGATGGATTGAGAATATTTATTAGGTGCTATTTTGTGTTAGGCACCAGGCTAGGATGTGGAACATCAATGTTAATAAAATTATACTCACAAAGTGTAAAATTAAGTCAAGGAGATATTAATAGTAAATAGTCTGGGATGATATTCATAATGAACACAAAAAACTTTGGGAACACAAGTTTAAAGGGTCAGAACAATAAACAAGAATCTCCTCAATTTTTATTATCTTTTGTAAGGGAAGTTGTTTGAGTTTCCCCACGTCTTGCCCTGTGTTTGGATCCTGTAGAGATTCTAGTTTGCACATCTCTATCTTCAATTATGTTATCCATACATAACAAACACTGAGCCTTAAGAGAAGTTTTGACTAGTTCTAATTGCTTTCTGACCACCTAAGACTAAGTTTTATCTTCATTAGAAATCCTTATGAAGTCATAGACTCAGACGTTACAAATATTTTGTCTAACTGCAATCTTAGATTAAACTGAGTAATATAGTCTACCTAAGCGAGATCTTGATTCAGACCTAAAAACTAGAGTCCATTAATTTACCCTTATTCTACCATCCAGATTTATGATAGATAATTGAATCAGCCTGCCCAAATTGTTGCTTGCCTTTACTTCACCCATTGTAGCTCAAATCAAATACCCTAGAATCATATTTGAAAGCACCTTATAAGAGCTAGTGACTGAATGTAACAGTTTCTCTATGCATGAATACAAAGCACTTCTGTAAATAACACACTTAGCAATTGAATAAAACACATGTTCATAAAAACAAATGTATCTTTGGCATGCGTTAAACTTTGCACAGAAATAGCCAGTCAATTATTAACACTATTATTTTTAAATATTCATTCAATATATAATTTATTAATTTCTGGGGAACTATGACTGAATATATTGTTTTAGAAATTATTCTAGGTACGGTACATATAAAAGGAAATAGAACGACCTTACTTTGATATGTGATTTACTGGTACATGCCTTGAACCTGAGACACCTGGTACTTGATCGCTTATTTGCTATATGCTATTCTTTTTAAGTGGGGAATGTTTAGCACTATTTTAGCATTTTCTTTTCAGGCTATAAAGAAACAGATGCATCTCGTCAAACTTAAAAATAGAAATAATCAGTCATAATCCATTCCTACTAAGTGAAAGACAACTTAACAACTCTCAGGACTTTGATGCTGATAACTTTTAACGGGATAGGCAATGGTGTGGTGGGGCTGGCTCAAACCTGTTCATGAGCACCACTTTTAAACTTACTTTTCATCTTCTTTTTCTTTTCTTTCTTTTTACATTGCATTTACTTTTTTTGTAAAGGAATTCTACAGTGTTAAGCTACTCCATTTAAAATTTTCTAATTTATCTGACCATTGCTTTCTTATTGAAATTGTCGTGATGAATGTTTATTCCAGTAATGTTGATTTTAGCACAACCATAGTATCCATATTGAATAAAAATAATGCTTTGACCTCTAATTCGATTACAAAAATATATAATATATAATAATATATAATATATAATGCATTACTCCACTGTGCTTTTAATGTATGACATTCAAAGTTCACTTTTTCTTCTTACCTCTTTTTGACATGTTAGTCATGCACTGTTTAAAAAAAAAAAACATAAAATGTATTATGATGATACCCATAGTGCTGGAAACTTAATTTATAATTGTATCATTGCAATTTACAGTGAGCTGAACAGTAGTGGGAATTGACAAGAGGAACAGATGTTCTCTGTTGCAACAACTTAACACCGATATAGTGGGAAAGCAGCCATAGAAGATATGTAAACAAATGAATATATTGTGTTAACATAAAACTTTATTTATAGACATTGAAATTTGAATTGTGTAAAATTTTCACATGTCATCAAACATTATATTTTTTTGGAATTTTTAAAAACATTTTAAAATGTAAAAACCATCCTTATAATGGAATCCATACAAAAACAGGCTAAGGGTCAGATTTAGTTTGCTAACTCCTATGTAGATCCATCTGTGTCTGTGTTTCTGAGAAATGTTTAGTACTACATCAACTTTCAATTTAGTTAACTTTGTAAAATCACTTTTCACTGCAATTCATTTTAATTTCTTTGGAAGTGTTAGGAGCTGATCAATCTCACCATCATAATGGTACCTGTGGTGGAGTGGAGAAGGTCTCTGTGTACTCCACTCAGAAAGTCAGAAGTCATGCATTAAAAAGTTGGTTTCATTGTGCATTAGAAGATCATTCCTTCTGTACCCATGGATACTTTTCAAAAGAGTTCTGAGTGCACATTATGTTGGTAGAAGTGTGGAAAACTAGCTAAGAATTAATTGACATATCACTTTTCATGGTTATCGATCTTTATACTTAACTCTCTTGGGAATCTTATGAGAGGGAGGGCTACTGGAAAATACCAAACATATTATAAAGTGTCAGCTTTCTCAGTGTAAATAGGTCTCTATTTCCTTAGGTAGATTGCAAAAAGGCTCCAATTTCCAATCTTTCCCAGTCTTCATAACCTTTACCATGTAGCTTAGACTATAGGCTCAATTATGTGATCTGTGTTGGTCAATAGGATGCTAGTAAGCATGATTCAAATGGAGGCTTAAGAAACGCTTGTGCAATTGGACTTCTGAGCTTTTCTGTCGCCATGAAAAAAAAAATTCTGAGTTCTCTCAGTGGTCACAGGGGAAGAATAAGAGTTGGGTATCAGTTGGGTATCATATTGCTAAAATATGCCCCCAGCCAACAGACACAATGACCTCGCCATGGCTAACTGAGGTACTCGACGTTAAAACAGAAGTAGGTGGCCGTATCTATGAGGGGCAGTACGCAGTCTGTGTTCTCAGAAAGACACGGTAAAAGTATCACAGGACATCTCTTTCTACAATCAAACCGGATTAGTTCTGTTGTCAGTGCCAAACTGAACTGTAGCTAGAATATCCCACACACGCCCTCCACCTCTTCGTTTGAAAGAAACGTCTAAAAAAAGACTTCTGGTGGCTTGGAACCAGCCAATCAGTCCTCATCTTCCCTGGCCTATGGGGGCTAAGCCACATCAGGGCTCAGCTGTATTGACCAATCAGAACTTTCATGCCTTCACTAATCAGAGTTAAGTGAGCTTCAGTATTTCATTTGCATCAGTGGAACTTACTGGGAACCTGGGCAGGAACTTTTACTATACAACCCAAATCCAGTCTTTGTTCTCTTGAGCACAACTTCTTTTCACACTAAAAAGTCAGTTTGCAAACTATTAACTAGAATAAAGTTTCTTTCCTGCAAATTCCTTTTCAGAGAAGTCTTATTCTCAGAGCCAACTTGCTCGTTTCCCCAGGTAAGCCCATTTAATATCAGCCAAACACAGCAGAGATTAGCCAATTCCGACCCTCCTCAGTCATGAGATATAATAATAAATAAATATTTCTTACGTCATAAAATTTAGTATAATTTTTAATATTCAGTTGCAATTGCTAGCTCATAAAACATAATAAAACATAACTACAAATGCCTATTGGGTACTTAATCTGTGCCTAAAACTATGTTTTACTTCATATAATCTTTAAACAACTTTATGAGGTTGGTGCTATTATTCTTATCTTAAAGATGGAAATGTGTTCTGAAATACACAGCAAAACTCTTGCAGAGCTGAATTTGAACCCAGACTGTCTGACTCTGGAACCTAGATTTTTACACACTATGATTTTTCATCCTTAGAAACCAGTTGAACTATACTTATGTGCCCTCAAACTAAGATTCAAGATCTTCAAGGTTTTATCATTAACAACTTGAAAGATATTAGACTGTCTATCTCTTTGTTGGAGTATTTCTGCTTTAAAAATAAATAGATTAATTCTCTTTCATAGATGGTCACAAAATTACCAATGGCATGTGGGCTAATGAATGCATTTAATGCACTACTTAAGCTCCTCAAGCAAATTAATCTAATATTCATTTATACTAAATTATGCCCTAAGGGGACCTGTAACCTATCATGTTTATGTGATGGATACACATTGGAGAAAATCTTCTGTGCTTGGTGTAAGTATAGTAGATTTTGGATAACACTAATTAACCTCTTCAATACCACTTCTAGCTCTATATGCTTAATATGTGACATATTTGTGATTTCTTTGAGGGCTGGTCATAGTCTACCTGGATAAAGTTTAAATTATTCCTCTGGCATAAATAATATATTGCTCCAACCTAGTGCAACTGAACAAAGCTTTTACTAATTCTTTTAAGACACCAGCCAATTTACCTAAATTTTCTTTGAATCCTTCGCTGTCTTGAATATATTAATCATGAGGTGTAACTATTACTTTTAATAGCTACAATAATAATACTGAGCATTAACATTTTATGTTTGTTTTATATCATTATCGTAGCTAGAGCGTCTTTCTCTTCTATGTCCACCTGTCAAGAAATCTCCAATTTTCAAGACCCAGTACAAATGTGTCAGTCTTGTTGAAACTTCCTCCAATTGCTCATTCTAGAATTTACCTCTTATTCCTTCGAATACTTTTAGAAAGTTTCGAAGGTTCATTTGACAGTGCTAATCGTATTATATCTTATATTTTGCTAAATTTATTATATTTCTAAAGATTTGAAATCTACAGAAAAATGGAAGAATGGTATAGCTTTATACACTTCACCTGGATTCATTAATTGTTAGTAAGTTTGCTCTATCTGTTTCTATAGACATTTTCTATTATTTCATGCTGAATATCTAAAAGGAAATAAAAGGTGTCATGGCATTTTTCCCATAAAGACTTCAGCATGCATTGCCTGGAACTAGATTATTCTCCAATATAATCACAATATCATTATCATACCTCCAACATTTAGCATTGGTAATATAATATTAACTATAATAGGGTCTTTATATATATTTGTCTATTTGTACAAATAGTGTCATTTATATCTGCATCTGCTGCCCTCAGCATATAATTAAGGTTTATACAATGAATTTATTGTTATGTTTCTTTGATTCCCTTTTTCTACAATGGTACCCTCAAATTTTTGCCTTATCTAAGATGCACATACATAATATGTGCATGTATATGTGTATGTCTCTCTATATATATTGTATTCATGTATATATATTTTTCATATATATAGGAATCTGAGTTAGTTATTTTACTCATTATAAGATTGAAGTTAGACATAGACATTTAGTAATAAAACTTCTACCTATTTTGCTACACTAGAAGACATATAATCTTAGTATTTTCATCATCATTTAGCAAATTCTGATCATTTGGCTAAATGTTATCCAACAAGTCTATCAAGTATGTATAACTTCTTTCACTTAAGAAATTTGTGAGGTGGTACTTTGAAATTATGTACTATTCTATATCTTAATATCTTTCACCCAATTATTTTGTGTACATTGATGATCTTGCTTGAATAAGTTATACACTTGAAAATAATGTAATTCCTGTTGTCCACCTGACTAACTCCAGATAGTGGTCAAAATGTAGTGCCAGGAGCATCAGTATCAACATCGCCAGGGAACATGTAAAAAATTCAGATTCTCATGCCATACCTCAGACCTACTCAGAGATTCTGGGGGATGGAGACCAGAGATATGTGCTTTAACAAGTAAGTCTTTCTAGTGTTTCCATGTGCAATAAACTTTGGGAAATAATGCTCTAAATGTAATTCTGTGCTAGAAGTGGTCATGGCCACCATCTGTGTATACGTATAACTTGACAACTCCTTAGATTGGCTGCATCTACAACTTTTAACTTTCTGCTTAGGACCTTTCTGCCTCTATGTGGGATGCTTGCTCTCTCATCCACAAACCTGGAAGTGCAAGGAAGTTAATAACTCATGGGACAGCCTTTGAACAATGAGGAACAGTAAAGCAGTAGATAACTGTTCCCGTCTTTAGTACCTTAATGGTACAATTCACCAGTGCATTTTACATAATTCTCCAGATAGTCGTTACAAAACTGAGCCTCTATTGGCAACAGTGAGTATCAGCAATAATGTACTCTTGCATTAGTTTTCTTTTTTCTTTTTACTTTTTCCAGATCCCTATTTCTCTTCCCTGGAATTACTTCCCAATATAATCCACTTTCATAAATGCTATCGTTTCTAGCTCTGTTTTCTTTGTATAACAAAATTTAAGAGATTTAGAATCAGAAGAGGCACTGAGAATCCCATCCTGTGTTGGTAAACTAGAACTGAATCATTCATCCATCAGAAAACGATATAAAGGTCCAGAATACTATGGAAATTAGAGAGATGATCACCCTGGAATGCAGCAGAATCACAATTATTAATGTTTTACCTGGAAGTGATTTAGTCTTAAAGGCATGTATAAGTTGAAGTAGATTTATGTGGTATTGGGACATTTGAAAGGAATGGGGTCAAGGTAATTATACTGTTGAGGATTTAGATGATTTTTTTTTTCTTAATAGCTTAAAAACTTTGAAAGAAGAAAAGGACCCATTTAGATTATAGAACTTGAAATTCAAGGCATACTGTAAAAGTCAAAAGGCCTCCACAGCAGTGTTTAAAGACATTATATTCTACAGGGTTAACTAGGCTGAAAATTAAACCCAGGAATTAAATGTAAGGGTAGTGAACTTACAGAGGCTACTGCATGCATAGCATTTACAAGCCTCTGCGTTTATTTCAGGTTCCTGACAGGAAAAGATTAGGACTCAGACCTGTCTAGCAAGAGGATATTTGAGTGATAACCCTGAGATTCAGAACTGATGTTTTGCCTGGAATCTGAGCTGATACAGATTCCACCCCATGGAGAGAGGAGGAGCCACTCCCGTCACATACACTTCCCTTCTCTAGAGGTGCTGAAAGGGTTCACGGTTTGATGCTTCTCTCCCTCAAGATTCTCCTCTGCCTCTATTCATTGCCTCCAGACCAATAACGAGGGTCACGTCAGGACACATCCTGAGGAATAATGCCATTCCATTCGTGGGAGAAATTACTATGTACACCCAGTGAGTCAGAAGACTTGCCCAATATGTGCCGGGGAGCACCATAGATGGGACTTGATCCTGAAAGTATCAGAGAAGAAAATGTAGAATATAAAGCTGGATAGAGAAAAGATTATTGACTGTTCATGACTCTAGATTCTATGTACTGGCACGAACTAGGAGCTAGTCTTCATGTAAGAATGTCCAGTTAAAGCTCTCATGTGATGATGGCTTGTGGTAAATAAAAGAGATACCAGAACTGCCTTTGCAGTCAGTTATGGAAGGAGTAGAATTACTTGACTTGTATTATCAGAAAATGTCTAGAGTTGGACAGTTAAGAGATGATGTCTTTTGATACAGTAGAAAATTAAAATTATTCATCAAGTTTTCAGATACGTGTGTTTTATTTTTTATGCGTTTATTTTTATTTTTATTTTTTTGAGACGGAGTCTCGCTCTATGGCCCAGGCTGGAGTGAGTGGCGCCATCTTGGCTCAATGCAAGCTCCGCCCCCCGGGTTCCCGCCATTCTCCTGCCTCAGCCTCCCGAGGAGCTGGGACCACAGGCGCCGCCACCACGCCCGGCTAGTTTTTTGTATTTTTAGTAGAGACGGGGTTTCACCGTGTTAGCCAGGATGGTCTCGATCTCCTGATCTCGTGATCCGCCCGGCTCAGCCTCCCAAAGTGCTGGGATTACAGGTGTGAGCCACTGCGCTCAGCCCGTGAGTGAGTTTTTAGGAGAACAGTTCATTGATTAATGTGAAGGTAAGTCTCTTCGAACAATGACTGTACAATGGCTACATACGTATATAATAAATATTTTATTAATATTTTGTAAAGAAACCCGTGGCCAATTGATAAATTTTACTGTGGGGAAAGAAACACATTCAGACATATCTCCGGCATACACTGTATCAAAGGATATTTAAGGCTACAATAGGTCTCCTCTTAGAGTGGGAGAGAAAAGAACCTAAATGTTAAATACAGTTCTGTCTCAATTTATCTCACAGTCCGCTCACAGTATTCACTGACCCAACGCATAACCATTTATGCAGTCTCTAGTGCATAATTAGTATGCATAGTAATAGGAATTGAAATAACTCATAAAAAACCCATTATGTTAAGGATTAGGGGAAACTCTTGAGTATGCCTACTTCTCCATCCAAGATGGTAAATCAGAAGAAATATGTCATCTTGGGAGATGACATCAAAGACATAAAAGATACAGAAGTGGTGGTCCTATCTTTACCCCGTTTAATTGCTCTCTCTGGTGCCTGATTAAAGAAAAAAATAAATAAAGCAAAACCGGACACAAGTCAAAGAATGCTAAAGATTGCTGGCAAGCACCAGAAGCCAGAGATGCAAGAAAGGATCCTTCTCCAGAGCCATGCATTAGAAAGAGCCTGCTTCTGCTGACACTTTGATTTCAGACTTTTAGTCTCCAGAATAATGAAGCAATAAATTCTGTTGTTTTAAGTCACTAAGATTTTTGCTACTTTTTTTTTCTTATGGCAGCCTTAGGGAACTACAACCCTACTGCATTATATCATGGACTATTATGCATTTACTTGTAGTGTAAAATAGTTTACATGTCTTTATGTGTTTTAAACTGTTTAATATGTAAGCTTGTAGATAGTTTCTAATTTTTTAATTGAGTGTTCAAATACACATCATTCATTATTGAAAAACAGGAAGATAACAGGGATTTTCAATTTTTT
This sequence comes from Theropithecus gelada, assembly GCF_003255815.1. Taxonomy (NCBI): domain Eukaryota; kingdom Metazoa; phylum Chordata; class Mammalia; order Primates; family Cercopithecidae; genus Theropithecus; species Theropithecus gelada. Next base: position 8,481,765 of record NC_037669.1, on the reverse strand, counting down.
CCCCTATAGTACCATTGGTAATATGATCCACACTTTCACTGCAAGTCCAGAAAATGTGATAATTAAATTGAGGAATGAACGGATGAAATTACAAACCAGACTTCCTGATATCATTTGGCTGTGTCCCCACCCAAACCTCATCTTGAATTGTAGTTCCCATAATCCCCATGTGTTGTGTGCGGGACCCAGTGGGAGGTAATTGAATCATGGTTGCGGTTACCCCCATGCTGTTCCACTGATAGTGACTTCTCATGAGATCTAGTGGTTTTATAAGCATCTGGCATTTCCCCTGATGGCACTTCTCTCTGCTGCCCTGTGAAGGATATGTTTGCTTCGCCCTCAATCACGATTGTAAATTCCCTGAGGTCCCCCCAGCCATGTGGAACTGTGCGTCAATTAAACCCTTTTCCTTTATAAATTACCCAGTCTTCGGTGTTTCCTCATAGTAGTGTGAGAACGGACTAATATACTTCCTATGTAATATTTATGTAGTGAAGCAAATAATGACAGGCTAATTGATGTTACAGACGACACAAATTAATAAGATTTTTTTTTTTTTTTTTCGAGACAGAGTCTCACTTGGTAGAGGTGAGGGTGCACTGGCACGATCTCGCTCACTGCTACCTCTGCCTCCCTGGTCCTGGTTCAAGGTTCAAGCAATTCTCCTGCCTCAGCCTCCTTAGTAGCTGGGATTGCAGGCATGTGCCACCATGCCCAGCTAATTTTCATATTTTTAGTAGAAATGGGGTTTCACCATGTTGGCCATGCTGGTCTTGAACTCTTGACCTCGTGATCCACCCTCTCTCGGCGTCCCAAAGTGCTGGGATTACAGGCGGGAGCCAACACACCAAGCCAGGTATTTTTAATACACATTGACAGTTTATAATAATTCACAACTTTGAATGAAGTATCATTTACACAGGTTGTTTTTGTCATTGTTCTGGTTGTTCAGGATTTTTGTTTGTTTGTTTACAGTCAAACTATAGTTAATCTTCAGACCCTTTATTTGCTGAGGACTTGTAAATCCCATTGTTTAAATCTTATGATGCATGTACATTTATGTTAATCAAGAAGAGTTAATTTATATGTGTATTTCTTGCTAACATACTATATTAGGCATGGAATTTGAAGTGGCAAATGATAACTTTGATTTTGCAATATTAGATGTCACCCCAATTTTTGATAATTAATTAAATTTGTTCTAGCCATTAAAAAAATAAATTGAATTTGTACCATTCTCCTACGCCATGTATGTTTGTTCCTACTAGGCTATATTGATAGTATACATTTTGAGGACATTTAAAAATATTCTTTTGTCTAACATTTTCTGCTATAGATCCAACTTTTAAATTTTATTTTGAATTGTGGTAACAAATAAATAGTATTAAATTTACCATCTGAAACATCTTTATGTTTACGGTTCAATACTGTTTGGTATATTTATATTGCTGTTCAACAGATTTCCAGCACTTTTCATTTTACAAAGCTAACACTCTGTTATACCCATTAAACACTCAGTTGCCTATCCCCTTCCCCTTCCTCCAGCGTTTGGCTTCCATCCTTCTATTTTTTGCTTCCATGATTTTGTCTACTTAGATGCTTTATATGAGTGGAATCGTATATTATGTATCATTTTGTGGTAGGCTTATTTCGATTAACCTAATCTCCTGGAGGTTTAACCATGTTGTTGCATGTAACAGGGTTTCCTTCCTTTTAATGGGTTCATAATATCCCAGGGTATGCAAATATGTTTTATTAATTTTTAGATCTAATTTTTAAAGGGTCACTTTCATTAAATATGATGCTGCTGTTTTAAAATCCAGGAATCTCATTTAGGGATTCTAGTGGATGTTTTAATTAAATTTCTTCCAGACTCCCTATACTCTTTTACACAATTTTATTATAAATTGTTTTATTCTCCTTAACTATCAATTTCACATTGTTAACTTAGGTATCAGTGAAGTATGAGATGCCAAGATCTAAATTGTCCTCCAATCCCTCTAAAATACCAAGAAGTAGCAAAGCAGCAAATGTTTTTTAAGTTAGAAAATAAAATTTCTTAAATCTGTGCTAATCTTAAAGTTGGCAAATAAAACACTGCATTTGCAGGGGGCAGGTGGTGGACCACACAAGTATTAGTTAAACATTGAGTCAGGCAGCAGCTGTATGGGGAGAGGGTGTTCACAAACAAGTGTTTCAAATACTCTAAAATGCATTCATTCAAGCCATCCTTAATCGCTCCCCTACCTCAAACCTCAATCCTCATCTGTAAAGTGCTGTATCAGTTCTGCTATATTTGTTTGGTTCTATCACACTGAGTCATCTTTGTTAAAATGCTCAAACCTTTTCTTCTAATTGCTACTTTCCCCTTAAGTGAATACATTGCTAATTTTCTACTCCTCAGATCATACAGCTCAATTTTCTTTCCTTTACATACTCCCCCCACCCGTGTATATGTATATACGTATATATACACAACATATATACACACGTAAGTATATTAATTGATTAGAACTTTATCTTGAATTCTTATATGGATTTAGTGTCGGTAAGCAACACTAAGACTTAGATGAGAAGCAACAAACTTATGATTTAAAGCATAATCCAAAAACGAGAACAGCATTTTGCTGTTCTTTTTTTTTTTTTTTTTTTTTTTTTTGAGGAAATCTCTAACATATCTTTGAACTGAGAAACAGAATAAATTTTCTGGTTGTGCATGTGCAGTACCAACTGTGGAGTTGGACTTCAAAACCAGTCTCCTCATTTACTGGCTCTATAACATATTATTAGGCCTCAATTTCCCTATCTGTGTAAAAGACATAATTATGGTATATAATAATGTTGTACGAATTAGAGAAGATAATGTTAGGAACTTCAGAACAGTACCTGTCACAAACTAAAACTCCCCAAAATATAAGCTGCTCGTTATTATTAGTAATACCAATACATTTTTTTGTTAATTATTTAAACAATATAATGTGTCTATAAATGCAAATGTGCAAGCTGAATATTTGAACCAACATTTTCTATACCTGCTTATGAAATGGTTTTCCAATAAAACTACACAATATAAAAGAGGTATTGTGTTATAAACTTCCTTATAGATATGTAGTTTTATTGTATTACCATCATTATCATACAAGAATATAGACAGAATGGTTTATATATTTCTTAGGCAGTGCATTTTTTACTTTTTCCCTTCAAAGTTGCCTTTAGTATTCTTTTGACAGTGATCTTTTCTCATGAAAGTCTTCGGGAGCAAAGGAGAAAGTGGTGTAATTTGTTCTTGATCCCTTGGGCTCTAAGAAAGCTCTCTAAGGAATGTAGAGATAAAAATTGAAATTTTCTCAGATTCTACTGCACCCCTGTTTTACTTCTACTATAAAATGCTTATAAGTGTATCTTAAAGTCTAGTTGATATATAAACAGTGAGTGATAATTCAAGCTTTTGATATTTTCGTGTGAAATATATATGAGATATATGTTTTGGACAGCAGGGATATATGGCTTAATATTTACTCATGTTTTCCGAAATCCTGAGCAAGGATTAAAAGATATTGTGGACACATCAGTATTCGATAAATTATCATTGGATTACTCCTGTTAACTTAATGACATCAAGTCATAATTAGAAATGGTTGCTGAATGATAAACACTTAATTATCAAATAAACTCTTCCTGTTAACAAGCTCACTAATACTGAACAAATGGCATAACTTCTCAAGATCCTCATGTTCTTATATAAAAATTAAGAGCAATGAAATACAGACTTTCTGAGCTTTATATATTATGTATGATTTTATCCAAAACCAAAATAAACATTTAAGGCAGAAATATACCTTTCTTTGCTTTTTTAAAATTTAAAAATATTAACTTTCTGCTACCTTTTGTAAGAGATATTTTATTAATAATTTTAAAATTATGCAATGATACCCAAGTTACTATTTCATGTTTTTCTTAGCATTATGAAAATTCCTCTATCTGTTCCACATCCTCACACTCACATCCACTTATTTGCAAGCATCATTAGCAATAAACCACTATGCCAAGATATGCCAGTGCTGTTCTTAAAAGGGTGAGAAGAGCAAAATGTACCCATTGTGCTAAGATGCTTTTATATTAAGGATCTGCTTTTGTAGCTTAGCATATACTCTTCCGAGTTCTACCCTATCTTTTGGTTTCATGTGAAACTTCTGGTTTGCTTACCAGTGAAATCTGCTCTACCTTTGCTGAATAGCCTGTCTATGACTGGGGAAGAAGATGACATATACTTTGCTCATCTAATCTTACGTGGTTCTCTCTAACTTTTTTTTTTGTTTGTTTTTTTGTGCAAAAGGTCAATGCTTATTTGGCTTCTGCTTCTCACTTCCCTGGCATCTAGTGAAAATAGTTATAGGTTCTGGCAGCTGATGACCACAGGCTCCAATCCCAGTTCTGCTACTTATGTGCCATTTGGCAAGTCCCTTAAAATATCTGGCCCTTAATTTACTTCTTTATTAAGTAATTATAGCATTCCAAAATACCCAGAATTGCTGTGAGGATTTTATTATATACTAAACACAAAATCCTGTATACCTGGTGAGTAGTTAACAAATACTAAGACAGAAAAGAGGAAGGTACCTGTTTTTCTAGTCTCATATTTTTGGCAAATTCTCTTAGTCACTACAATCCTCCAAGTTGCAGGCCATTAAACTTTTGTTAGATGTTTATGTACAATTTAAAAGACATATGTATACTAGACCAAGAAATCTGTGATGAATCAATTGTGGAGCTGGTAATCAATTTCTAACTGATCTGTGTAAGTTTAGGTATTTTAAGTCTAAGCAAATACGATTTTAAGTGTACACAAATCTTACCACCATAACATTATGCCACAAAACACAGGAATAAAATCTTAATGGTAATCACATTTTGTGAAACAATTCTGATTATCCAAACTATAACTTAAAATTTCCAACTAAAATAGCTTTCTAAGCAGCCTTATTCCCTGATTTCGTACACCACTCCATTACTATATGCTGTTAACATAAGGAGAACTCAGAGGCTTATGAGAGCCAGTTGACCAGTGTCACTGCCACTCCTTTACACACACACACACACACACACACACACGCATGCACATACACACAATGTCTTTACAATTCAGTTCTCAGTAATGGATCCTTGTCAACTAGCTCATTCAAGGCAATCACAAATGGCAACAAGAGCAATACCTTTGGACCACACATTGTGGCTCCCAATGATTTCATGCCATGTTGAGGTTGACCACTGGATGGCTGTTTAGCATGCTAACCCTTCCAATTACCATGTCTAATGATGTAAACATGGCTTTCTATCTTTTTAAAACCAATTGTCAACCTATGAAATTATCGGAAGATTACCTTTTTTAAAATCTGCCAAAATTAAACTGATAAAATCTTTATTATTATTATTATTATACTTTAAGTTCTAGGGTACATGTGCACAACATGCAGGTTTGTTACATATGTGTACTTGTGCCATGTTGTTGTGCTGCACCCATCAACTGATAAAATCTTATTCAAGTTATTGCTTAGAGTCTGTTGCATTTCAGATGTAGTTAATGTGTTCTGTGTGGAAGTGCATGTTATAGTTACATCATTTAATCAATATTAATCAGGCAAATAAAGACCAAGAAAAGAAATTATAGGACGTCTTATGCTGAAGAAGTAATGCAATTTTAAAATACTAAACTAGGCTGACATCTGGAGTTGTCTGTTGATGAATCATTTACCTCAGCAAAATAGTTCAGAGTTGTATATATGGTTCAGATATACATATCCTATGAGACATTATCACTTATCAGATTTGAAAGCCAAATAACAACCTAAGGGGAAAATAACTGTAAAGAAAAATAGATTTGTAGAGACTTGGAACCTTCAGGGTATGACAAATCTGTCTATAGAGAATTTGTAAACAATGTGTAAGGACATTTCCAAATGTAGATAGACTATAGAAGTATACGCAATACAAGAATGAGGGTTATATTTATTTTTCTGGAATAATATTCTGGATTTCCTAAAATAAAAAAGCAAATATAACAGAAAATGAAGATAGTGACGTTTTAAAGTTTATTTTGGGAAATCCTAGTATTTAATTAAATACAGAAATGACACCACAAATAACATTCTCACCACTATATGACTAGAAGAAAAAAAATGAATTACTTCCAAAGTGCAAAAGATGATATTGCCTAATAACATCCACTCACTTTAAATATTTTGAATGTCACTGTGTTAGATACGACTGAATGGTTATTTCAAAAAGTCAGCTCTCTCATCTCTTCCTTACCTCCACTGTGGGAAATGGGGAAGCTAAGTATGCATATTGCCAGTCACCATGTTTAGCTAGAAATTGCCATATAACTCCTGTTATGTTATAACAGGAACTTTCTGGCAAAAGAAAGATTCTTCCTGTCTTAAATGAAGACATAATACCTGTAAAAACCTTTTTGTGACCATGAGAGGTTGCTGAACCACCTGAAATCTTGAACTTTTGAACTAACGTTAGTTGCTACCTCACTTCAGTTTCCCTGTTATAATAACCCTCTATTTAAAAAATAAAAAGTGTTAGTCTGGTTTTCTATTATTTACTGCTGAACTATTTCTGATTTCTGGGTTTAATTTTATCTATCTATATCTATATAGATATAGATAAATATATGTATAAATATATATATGCATTCATTGTGATAAATATGTATTACAGATTTTGAACACCTTATTTTTGCAACGAACATAAATTGCAACCCCATTCTACTTGAATTGTCAAGTTGGTGCAACAAAATGTTTTCAAAACTCTCCAAGGAAACCTAGTGATCCCTACAAACCAGAGCGTTGCAGATATGTAGAAAGATTAGGTAGAATATTATAGGTTATTCCAGTTTCAACTAGAATGGTTCTATTTTGTAGGCTTCCAAGTTAGTATTCTTTCTAGAATAAAAAATAATGATATGATATGGCTAAAATATTTCTGAAAACCACTGGTGGAAGAAAAAGTAAATATTAGATTATGGGTTGAAAATCCTGAGTTCCTGCCCCACTCTCATTTTGTGATTTCTTAGCCAAATTGCTTTTAATGAAACAACTTTTAAATCTTTAAATGCACAGATACACTCTACATCCATTTGCAGGCATGCATATTTATTTATACATTTAAATATAAAAATTTTCTGAATCTCACAGAAAGTTTTATGACAAAGGCTCACAAACTTTTAAGCTCTGATTTTGTAAATGTTTATCTGGAGGTGTTGTGCAGGTACATAAGGATTTAAAATGGTGAACTGCCTAATATTTCTGATATGTAATTAATCAGTTAAGCAGAATTGCAGACAAATAGAAATGTCAGCAGGTGAATCTTTGCACCTACCTTACATATGAAGGAAGAAAATTGCAATATAGAGGTTGAATCTCCATCTAAAAGAGAGAATACTATAGTTAATTTGACAAAATAATATTTTCTGTGTATGTTTGTTTTAATAAATGTTATATACTTTTATCTTCATATGATACTGGTATCCTTAGATAACCTCTATAAAATAGACTTAAAAATAGAAAAAAAATCAAAATGGTTCATGAATGTATATAAAAATAATAAAAAGTCATTCATTTGAATACTAAAAATATCCAGTTTTCTCTTATACACTTTACACGAACCTTAAAAGGTTGTGAAATTCAAAACAATCTTTCTCATGTAATTAGTTTAAAAAGTCTTCTTTAAATTACTTCATGTCAATTTTAAACTAAAATTAGTTTGAAAACTGTAGGAAGATATAAAATTACCATAGTAACTCGAAATTGAAAAATGAGATCTTTAGCAAAGAAGAATTTTATTTCTCCAGAAAAAAAGAATATGTTTTCTCAAGGTTGAATAATACTTACACAATTACCACTAATTCTCATAGCATAGTAGGAAATGGGTTAAAATAAAGTAGGAGTGCCTAATTCATTCCATGCCAAGATCTCTAATGTTGACGATGGTACCCAGTTTTGGCAAAATAACTCACATTGGAATTCTGATGGAAAGAATAGTTTCATCTCTGAAATGATTCCTATAATGTGCATCTCACTATATGGGAAAGTACCAAATTTGGAGCTTGAAAGGAAAATGAAAAGAATTAGATGCAACCCATCTGAAACTCCTCTGTGCATTCTTTGTTTCTTCTTCAAGTGCTTGTGCCAGTCCTGATAATGGCTCTACTCCTTTACAATTTCAATTATAGTCTGTGGGTTTTTAATCATTTATTTATTTGTTATTATTCCTTAGTCTCCTGTCCTGATCTTTACCCATTGTCACTAGTTATGAGCTTCCCTGACAGACTTTCCTTTTTAACACAATTCTATTCATATGGATCCTGTGTTCTTCCTTTCCTTTTTTCTCTCTTCCTACTCTTGTTCTGCTTTTTCTTCTCCTCCTCTTTCTTTTTTTTCCTTAATAGTTTATGACAATGGAATTATCTCATTAGTCAAATTTATTTTAATTATAGTTTACCTGCTACTACTAATGATGCCTTTCCTTTGCAATAGCCACAACAGTCAGCTTTTCATTATTATGAAATGGCACATTCTTAAAGAGTTTTCGTTTGACCTTTCTTTTTTATTCTGACATCTTCTCCTACCAGGGATACATCCATCTAATCAGCAAAGTTAATCAAGTATTACAATGAGCTCTGGTCGTGATGACAATCAACTATTATTTTGTTGGCACTTATAGGTCTTTTCAAATGTCATCCAATTACAACTCTCTGAACTTCTATAAGTTATATTTCTGGCAATGTCACAGTTCTTGAAGGCAACATTTAATCACTTTATTAGAAATATGTGAATAATTATTAGTGTGCATAATGCTTATTTTGGTTTGGAACCTGCAAAATTCTTTATGATAATTATTTCATTCTCTCCTCAAAACAGCATTTTGCTTAAATAAGGCACCACTAAGGAGTTTTTTGAAAGACCATTATTATTTTAGGGTGGCAAATCTGTGTAACTCCACATTCCCCAGTGATTCTAACCATTATTTCTTTCTCTATTGCCCTACAGGTAACCAATAATCTACTGGCAGCCCTAGGCTTGAAGTCTTCATGTTCCTTAAGTGAGCAGTGGGGACACATTACATCTTCTGAGTGCTGTCATAACTGGAAGATTTCTATAAAAGATTTCTCTTCACATATTTTTCTTAAAAGCATATGTGTTTTTGCTCTTAAAAAAAAATGATCTCAATATCCAGTAGATATCCCACGTAGATTTACTATAGCATGGTGGATATACTTTATGTAGTTGTTAGAATAAATGAAAATAATTTTATTATATTATTTAATTCCTTCTCTAATGTTGTATTTAATATGATCAAAATTTTATGTAAACAAGATTACCTTTTTGATTCTCTCTGTATTTGCTGCTGATTTAAACAAACCTTACCTTTATTTTAATTTTTTGATATTTGCATTCTGTTCTGTAAGCATAAATCCATAATGTTTTGAGTAAAACTTAATGTTAAATATTGAAAATAATAACAAGAGGAATAAAGCTTTTATTGTAATACTGCAAATATATTAAGAGCTCAATACTAAGCTGTTACATTTTGTTTACTGAAAAATATTGTCCCTAGCATATAGAATTTCTAATAAATTATAAGAAGCAGGTGAAAATTTCATATTTTTCTAAAGATTCTCAATACTTTTGTTTAATAGCAGAAAGAAACATCAAGCCGGTTTTCCATTGTTTTCCCACTTTGTCTACTGACTAACACCCACTCAACTTACTTTTAGATACTGTGAAACTGTTTGATAGCCTTTGGACCAAATACTTTCTGAGTCAACTGCTCATCTATTATTTTAGTGGGTATGTCCTCACACCTTTTTGTATACTACATGTTTCTATTTGTTAATTTCTACTTCATATTCCTGGTTGAGTCACCTTCTCAAAATGTTGAGTAGGAGGAGAACATCTGTGTCCTTGCATGTCTGAAAAAGGATTCACTTTGTTTTTATGCTGGATTGATAATTGGTTTTGAAAAGTTCAAGGCTCAAAATAGGTTTTCCTTAAAAAATGTAAAGAACTTTCGTGTCTATGACAGTTCATAAGAAATTTGCTCGATGGAATAATTTTCCATTCAAAATTAAATTCTAGGTAAATGTGGATGAGAGGTCAGGGGCTCCCTTTCAACTAGCTCCACTCATAGAGTTGAGGCTCAATCAAAGGTGTGTTATGCCAAAAAAATTGTATACCATGTCCTGGATCACTTTTCCAGTTCACTCATAAGATAAAGTTTTTTCCATACCAGCAGAAACAAAGTAAGGAGACTCATACCTACCACTCTGACCCAACAACAGAGTCATAAGGCATATGTATCATTCTAACACAAGTGGGTCACTGTCTGTTTTCCTAGTTTTTGTGCAATGGTTCAGATGATTTTTCCCAGGTAGAGAAGCAGACATAAAGAATGAGGACTCTAAGACTCTCTTTAAAGAAACTTTATTTGGAACAGATCATGGGAAAGGTCAAGACAAAGGGTACATTAGAAAAGAAGGTGATTTACAGGGTAGCAAGGAGAGGCTGATAACCTTATAAAAGCAATAAGCTAAGCCATAGGGCAGCTAGTTTACCAGAGACAACTGAGAAAAAAGCTAAAAATAACATCATAGCACAGAACAAAACCCAGTTCTTGACCTCAAAACCGTCTGTGAACATCAGCCAGGATTTAATTGTGGAGCAATGTAATTGAGTAAAATTTGTAACATTTTATGTCCAGAACATTGTCAATAAAATAATAATAATAAAACAATGAGCTGGAAGCTGGTGAAGGCTAACCCTTGGATATGATACCAATGAAGGCAGATAGCTTGCCAGATAAATCACAGAAAAGATAAATGGATCCCTGTTAAAATCACTGTCATTCTGTGGTAATTGTGTATATAGGTGAAGCAGTGTTCACTGAAACACAATATCAGAGGCTTCACTTTCAGGAAGAAAAAGACTATGAAAATTGTTCAGTTAAGTCACTAAAGAAATAAACAAGCAAACAACAGCACAATGTTCTGGTGCAATAGGTATCAGGAATTGCTGCAATGTAGTATTTAAAATGTAGTTTCAATAAAAAATGTAAGATATACAAAGGAATAGAAAACTGACCTATGCAATAAAAAAGCAGACAGGAGAAATAACTTGTGAAAGAGTCCAGATGTAGAATTTAACACATAAGGTCTTCAATATAGCTAGTAAAAATATGCTCAAAGAACAAAAAGAAAGCATGCTTAAAGAAATAAAGGCATGTGTGATGACAATTTCTCATCAAATAAAGCCTATATATAAAAACATAGAAATTAGAGAGAGCAACCAAATGGAAATTCTGGAGTTCTAAAATATACTGACTGAAATAAAACCCGTAGTAGAGAAATTCAATGATAGATTTGATGTAGAAAGTTAAAAGACCAGCAAACTTGAATGTAGATCAACAAAATTATGCAATCTAAAAAACAGCATAAAAATGAATAAGAAATAAATACACAGAGCCTCAAAGAAATGTGGGATAACATTAAATACATTAACATACATATAAAAGGATTACCAAAACAAAAAAAAAAAAAAAAAGAAAGAAACATGGAGAAAAAAAAATCAAAGAAATAATACCTGAAAACTTCCCAAGTTTGCTGAGAAACATTAATGTAAATGATGAAAAAGCTCAATGAATTTAAGGTAGAATAAACTCAAAGATTAATACTCAGAATATCACAGTAAAATTATTGTATGCCAAAGACAAAGAAAATCTTGCAAGAAATAAGAGTAAAATGATGTATTGTGTACAGAAGAACCACAATAAGACTAACAGCTGACTTCTCATGAAAAAGAAACGAGGCCAGAATGAAGTAGAATAATATATTAAAAATGCTGACACAAAAAAAAGCAAAGTCAATCAATAATCTCATGTCCATCAAATCTAACTTTCAAAACTGAAGAAGAAATAAAGAAATCTCCAGATAAACAAAATTACATTACATTCCCACTGCCAACATTGGGGATTACATTTCAAATGTAATGGGAAGTGGTAGGAAGTGTTTGGTTCATGAGAGCAGATCCCTCATGAATGGCTTGGTGCTTTCCTCCTGAGAATGAGCCAGTTCTTGCTCTGAGTTCATGCGTGATCTGTTTTTCCTTTAAGGAGTGTGGCACCTCCCCTCAAGCTCCCTTGCTTCCAATCTCATCATGTGATGTGCCTGCTCCCCGTTTGCCTTCTGTCATGATTTCAGCTTCCTGAGGCCTCAGCAGAAGCAGATGCCAGCACCACGCTTCCTGTATAGACTTCAGAACCATGAGTCAAAATAAAACATAAAACAAAACAAAACATTTCTTTGTAAATTATCCAGTAACAGGTATTTTTTATAGCAATACAAGAATGAACAAATACAGGAAGTTACTCTGTACGGTAATTCAAGCTTGCACAGCCACAAAATAAAAGCACTGAGAAAGGTTAATATAAAGATATATATGCATAAAGCAAACAATGAAAAAATTAAAGGGCAAAGTAGAAAATTTAACAATCATAAATAGATATTTAAATAACTCACTTTCAATAATTGTTAGAACAACTAGCCAGAAGATGAAGGAAATAGAAGACTTGACAAAGACAATAAAGTAACGACATCTGATACACTTAGAACACTGTACTTAACAATAGCAGAATACACATTTTTCTCAAGTTTACATGAAACATTGTAAAAATAAATAATGTAAGTCAGAAATAATTTGAACAAGTAAAAAAGGATACAAAAATGTATGAGATGCAGCTAAAGCAGTGGTTAAAGGGAAACTTATACTCGCAAATACCTATATTAAGAAAAGAAATATGTCAAATCATCATCCTAATCCTCCAGCCTAAGTCACTAAAAAAGAAAAGCAAAATAAACATAAAGCAAGCAGAAGAGAGGAAATAATAAATATCAATGATTATTTAAATAGAGGATTGAAAATCAATTTACCAAATCCACTAAACCACTAATAATATCAAAACAAACAATAAACAAAATCCACTAAAAAAAAGAGTCAATAGCTTAAATCATAGACTAAATAGGGGCCATTACTACAGACATTACAGCAATTTAACAAATCATAAGGAAATAATATAAACTAATATATGATAAAAAATTATCTGACTTAAATAGACCCCTTCTTAGTCTGTTTGAGCTACTGTAACAGAATAGCTGTGACTAGGTAATTTATGAAAAACAAAAATGTTTTTTCATAGTTGTGGAGGCTGGGATGTCCAAGATCTAGGGACCAACAGGTTTGTTGTCTGGTGATGGCTACTATCTTCTTCCAAGATAGCACACTTGATGCTGCATTCTCTGGAGAAAACAAGGGCTGAACACTGCACACATCTTCTGTTACAAAGGTGTTATTACCCTTAACAAAGGAAGAAGTTCTCCTCAATACCATCACATTGACCCTTAAGTCTCAACATCTAGATTTTGGAGGTGACACACCTAAACTATAGAGACACACTCCTAAAAGTCAAACAACTGAAACCGACTCAAGAAAAAAACAAAAAATTTGAATAGACCTATAACAAATAAAGAGATTGAACAAGTAGCTTAAATACTTCTTAAAAAGAATATTCTAGTCCAGATGATTTCACTGGTAAATTCTACCAAACATTTTAGAAGAATTAATATCAGTTATTCACAAGATCTTCCAAAAATTAGGACAGGAATGAAAAAAGGGTCCTTTCCCCAGTGTATGATTTTATCAACTCTGTCAGAGATCATCTAGCTATGGATATGTGGTTTTATTGGTTTTTTTAATTCTGTTCCATTAATATATGTGTCTATTTATTATATCAGTATTTTGTTTGTAGTAGAAGTTGAAGTGTAATTTGAAGTCAGGTAATGTGATACCTCTAACTTTGTTCCTTTTGCTTAGGTTTTTTTGTTTTTATTTTTTTGGCTACTTGGGCTCTTTTTTGGTTCCATATGAATTTTAGAACTGTTTTTTCCTAATTTTGTGAAAAATAATGTTGGTATTTTGGTAAAGATTTCATTGAATCTGTAGATTGCTTTGGGAAGTATGACCATTTTGATATTAATTCTAATCCATGAGCATGGAATATTTTTTTCCAGTTGGTTGTGCCATCTGCAATTTCCTTCACCAGTGTTTTATAGTTTTCCTTGTAGAAATTTTTCACCTCCTTGATTAAATATATTCCTAGGTATTTTTGTAGTTATTGTAAAAAGTGTATGTTTATTGCAGCACTATTCATAATATCAAAGATATGGAATCAACCTACCTGTTCATCAGCAAATGATTGGATAAAGAAAATGTAGTATATTTACAGAATGGAATACTCTTCAGCCATTAAAAAAGAATAAAATTTTATTATTTGCAGCAACATGGATTGAATTAAAGATCATTAAGTGAAAAAAAACTCAGAAACAAAGACAATCACCATATTTTCTTACTTATAAGTGAGAAATAAATAGTGTGCATACATGGACAGAGTGTGAAATGACAGACATGGGAGATTTGGAAGTGTGCTAAGGTGGGAGAGGGGATGATATATCACTCAGTGGATACAATGTACATTATTCAGTTGATGATTATACTACAAGTCTAGACTTCACCACTACACAATATATTCATGTACAAGAAGTGCATTTGTTCCCCTTAAATGTATGCAATAAAAAAAGATAAAGGAATATTTCTAAATTCAGTGTAAAGGCCAAGATTATTCCAGTACCAAAATCAAAATGATCACAACAGAAACTACACACCAATATAACTTTCAATATAATCACAAAAATGCAACAAAATACTAGCACAAAGAAACCAGGAACATATTAAAATGAATATTCACCAAAGGGAAGTGTGCTTTATTTCAGGACTACAAGGTTGGTTTAATATCTATAAGTCAATTAGTGTTATATATCATATCAATATAATGAAGAACAAAAAAGAGGCCATATTAATAGATGTAGAAAAGGCATTTATCAATTTTTTTTGAGATGGAGTTTCACTCTTCTTGCCCAGGCTGGAGTGCAATGGCATGATCTTGGCTCACTGCAATCTCTGCCCCCCGGTTCAAGTGATTCTCCTCCCTCAGCCTCCCAAAGAGCTGAGATTACAGGCACATGCCACCACACCCAGCTAATTTTTGTATTTTTAGTAGAGACAAGGCTTCACCATGTTGGTCAGGCTGGTCTCGAACTCCTGACCTCTGGTGATCCATCCCCCTTGGCCTCAAAAGTACTGAGTTTACAGGCGTGAGCCACCACTCCCAATCTCATTTATCAAAATTGTATAGCCCTTCATAACTAAAGCTACTCGACTAACTACAAATAAAAAAAATTATCAATTATTACAGGGCATCAATGGAAAAACTACAGGTAACATTATATTTAATGGTGAATGACTGAATGCTTTCTCTGTAATATGAGAAACAAAAGAAAACTGGAGATACTACCTCTCACAACATTGTACTGTAGAATATAGCCAAGGAAATTGCTCAAGGAAAACTAAAAAAAACATCCAGATGGGAAGAGAATGATTAAAATAATCTTTATTCACACATAATATAATATTGTGTATATAAAATTCTAATGAATCCCCTGAAATATTTAGAACTAATAAATGACTCAGTAAGTCTGCAGGATACTAGATCAATATAAAAAACTAATTACCTTTCAATACACTGGCATGGTATAAACCAGAAATGAAAATGAAATCAACTCCATTTACAACAGCATGAAAACAATTAAAATATTTAGGACTGAATGTAACAAAAAGAAGGGAAAACATGTATACTGAATATTACAAAATTTAAAAAAATAATTTAAATAAAGCCTAAATAAATGATAATAAATTACATGTTCTTGGAGCATAATACTTAATGTTGTTAATATTATAATATTTTGATACCTATCTGTGGATTTAATGTATTCCCTATGCAAATCCCAGTGCTTATTTGTAGAAACTTACCGTCAGATAATAAAATTTCTATAGAAATATGTGACTCAGAATAGTCAAGTTATCTTGAAAAAATAGAAAATTGGGGAAAATTATCCCAATTACAAAATTTGCTATAAAATTTAAATAATTAAGAGAATATGGTCTTGATATAAGGATAGGCATATAGTTAAATGTAATGGAATTGCAATTCCTTAAATATACACACATGTTTGTAGTCAACTGATTTTTGACAAGCATGTCAGGACAAATCAATGGGGAGAAAAAAAGTAGTACTTTCATCAGTGGAGCTAGGCAAGTGAATATTCATATAAATAAGAAAGAAACTGGGCTCCTTATATGCAACATACACAAAAATTACCATAAAGTGAATCATAGACTTAAATGTAAGTCTAAAAATAAACAAATTTTAGTAAAAAATAAGGGATTAAACCTTCATGACTTTGGATTAAGGAAAGCTTTCATATATATCACAGCAAAATGGCAAATAACAAATAATAGATAAATTTGATATCATCAAAATTTGTTTTGTGTTTTAAAGAACACCATGAAGAGTAAAAAGAAAACATACAAAACCAAAGAAAATACTTGCAAATCATATATATAATAAAGGACTTATATCTAAAACATGTAAGAACTCTTACAACTCAATAATAGTATGACAACTAACCAAAGTAAAAATTGGCAATGCATCTGAGTAGGCACGTTTCTCCCAAAGAAGATATAAAAGTGGTCATTAAACACACAAAAAACACTCTCAATATTGTTGGCCATCAGGGAAAAGCAAATCAAAACCACAATGAGATAACACTTCACATCCACTGGGATAGCTATAATCAAAAAGAAAATGAGAAAATAAACTCAAGATGGATTAAACACTTAAACGTAAGATCTAAAACCGTAAAAACCCTAGAAGAAAACCTAAGCAATACCATTCAGGACATAGGCATGGGCAAAGACTTCATGACTAAAACACCAAAAGCAATGGTAACAAAAGCCAAAATTGATAAATGGCCATACTGCCCAAGGTAATTTATAGATTCAATGTCATCCCCATTAAGCTACCAATAACTTTCTTCACAGAATTGGAAAAAAATGTTTTAAAGTTAATATGGAACCAAAAAAGACTACGCATTGCCAAGATAATCCTAAGCCAAAAGAACAAAGCTGGAGGTATCATGCTACCCGACTTCAAACTATACTACAAGGCTACAGTAACCAAAACAGCATGGTACTGGTACCAAAACAGAGATATAGACCAATGGAACAGAACAGAGCCTTCAGAAATAATACCACACATCTACAGCCATCTGATCTTTGACAAACCTGACAAAAACAAGAAATGGGGAAAGGATTCCCTATTTAATAAATGGTGCTGGGAAAATTGGCTAGCTATAAGTAGAAAGCTGAAACTGGATCCTTTCCTTACTCCTTACACGAAAATTAATTCAAGATGGATTAGAGACTTAAATGTTAGACCTAAAACTATAAAAACCCTAGAAGAAAATCTCAGTAATACCATTCAGGACATAGGCATGGGCAAGGACTTCATGTCTAAAACACCAAAAGCAATGGCAACAAAAGCCAAAATTGACAAATGGGATCTAATTAAACTAAAGAGTTTCTGTACGGCAAAAGAAACTACCATCAGAGTGAACAGGCAACCTACAGAATGGGAGAAAATTTTTGCAATCTACTCATCTGACAAAGGGCTAATATCCAGAATCTACAAAGAAGTTAAACAACTTTTACAAGAAAACAAACAAACAAACATACATACATACAATCCCATCAAAAAGTGGGCAAAGCATATAAACAGACACTTCTCAAAAGAAGACATTTATGTGGCCAAAGAACATGAAAAAAAGTTCATCATCACTGGTCATTAGAGAAATGCAAATAAAAAGCACAATGGGATATCATCTCATGCCAGTTAGAATGCAGATCACTAAAAAGCCAGGAAACAATAGATGTTGTAGGGGATGTGGAGAAATATGAATGCTATTACACTGTTGTTGGGAATGTAAACTAGTTCAACTGTTGTGGAAGACAGTGTGGTGATTCCTCAAGAATCTAGAACCAGAAATACCATTTGACCCAGCAATTCCATTACTGGGTATATACCCAAATGGTTATAAGTCATTCTAATATAAAGACACATGCACATGCATGTTTACTGAAGCACAGTTCACAATAGCAAAGACTTGGAACCAACCCAAATGTCCATCAATGACAGACTGGAAAAAGGAAATGTGGCACATGTATACCATGTATACTATGCAGCCATAAAAAAGGCTGAGTTCATGTTCTTTGCAGGGACATGAATGAATCTTGAAACCATCATTCTCAGCAAACTAACATAGGAACAGAAAACCAAACACCAGATGTTCTCACTCTAAGTGGGAATTGAACAGTGAGAACACATGGACACAGGAAGGGGAACATCACACACTGGGGCCTGTTAGGGGGTGGGAGTTTGCAGGGGAATAGCATTAGGAGAAATGCCTAATGTAGATGACAGGTTGATGGGTGCAGCAAACCACCATGACATGTGTATGCTTATGTAACAAACCTGCACCTTCTGCACATGTATCCCAGAACTTAAAATATAGTAACAAACAAACAAACAACAACAACAACAAAAAACCAGAAACTGAGTATCAAATGTTGATAAGGATGTGGAGAAATGGGAACCATTTTTTATCAAAATGTATCGTTATGCAATCACCTTGGAAAATACTCTAGTACTCTCTCAAAATAGTACACATAAAGGAACTAAGTGGCAGAAATTGTACTGCTATTGAAATCATCATTGTACACATTTTAATTGAGACAGTGAAAGAGATCTGACCTAACCGATTCCATGTTGCTTCTAACTTCCAAGCTGTCATTGTTCATTCCTGCACATAGGCTGAAGTAACTTTGGGAGGGACTTAGTTTATAGTGTATAGTTTGAAACAAAGACTCCAACAGTCCTTTCCCAAAACAAACTCCCTTCTTGCCTGGGACTAGACTACCTTTCCAAGACTAACAAATTAGTCACAGGGTGAGAAATTATGGTTGAGGAGTCATGCAGCTGGAGGCTACAAGATTCTAAAACGCTCCAAATTGCTCCTGGGGATAATATCACTACTGTAAAACCTAAGATCACTGTGTGACATGTTTTACAGACCAGGCACTCAATGGATAAACTGGCATCACTCAGATCAATAAACTGGCTCATGTGGTCTTGTGGCCTGCACCCAGGAACTGACTCAGGACAAGAAGACTGCTTCAACTCCCTATAATTCATCTCCAACCTGAAAAATCAAAATTTCCAGTTCACTGGCCCCCTATCCACCAAATTGTCTTTAAAAACTCCAGTTCCCAAATTCTTAGGGAGACTGATTTGAGTAATAATAAAACTCTAGTTTCCTGTACAGCCAGCTCTGTGTCAATTTAAACTCTTTATCGACCACAATTCCCCTGTCCTGATAAATCGGCTTTGTCTATGCAACTGTCAAGGTGAACCCGTTGGGCAGTTACACTATGGACACATTCAAGAAAAATGAAAACACACAGCCATATACAAAATCACACACTCACATAAACTCTTATACATGAATCTTTATAGCTGCATTACCCATAGTAGTTGGAAAGTGGAAATCACACAAATATTCATCAAGCTGACAAATCAATAAATCAAATGTGATGCAAACATACATGTAATATTAATTGGACAGAAAAGGAATGAGGTAACATATATCAACATGTCATAGCATGAATAAACTTTAAAAATGTGTTAAGTGGAGAAAGCCAGTCACAAAAGACCACACAGTGTATGATTTCATTTATTTGGAATGTATAGAGACAATAGGAGAGTATACAGAAATGTGGTGTGAGAAAAGGAAGGAAAGGAAAGGAAAGAACAGGAAAGGAGAAGAGAGAGAAAGAGAGAGAGGTGGGGGAAGGGAGGGAAGGAAAGAAGGAAGGAAAAGATAAGGAAGGAAGGAAGGAAGGAAGAAAGGAAGGAAGGAAGGAAGGACGGACTAGTACATGCTTAGAGCTGTGGAATTGGATAAAATAGTAACTTAATGGCTACGAGGTTTCCTTTCAAGGTGATAGAATGTTCTAAAATTGATTGTGGGGGTGATTGCATAGGTCTGTAAATACACTAAAAACCATTAAATGAGTGAATTGCATGACATGTTAATTTTATCTCAATAAAGATGTATATATTTTTAAAATTTCATAATGAATGATGTGCTCAGGGTCGGTAACATTTTATTTATTCTACTCCATCCATGGTAGACCATTTGGACTGAAAATATTCTCTTTCTCTTTTCCTATCTCTATATTTTCTTTCTGGATGTCTAGTGCAGTCTGAGAGCTAATTCCTGGAATTATGAACTACATCTTTTAGCACTGCTATTTTACCTATCTCTGTCATCTAGCAGTTATGTTCTTCATATTTCTTTTCCTTAAGTCTATTAATTTTCACATTTGAATTAGCCTTTTCTCTTTAATTGAAATGTTATACCCTCAATGATTTCTGTAATTTTTGCTTCAAATTTCTTGTTTTCTCTATTCCTCAAGTTATCTCTTTCTTCTTGTATTTTGTTTGGTTGGGTTTTGTTGTTGCTTTTGTTTGCCTGTTTGTTTTCTTTTCTTTTTTTTCTGTTTGTATATCCTGGCCTTTATCTTCCATGCTGTTGTTTTCTTCAAATATCAGGCAAGCAACAGGAAAGCTGTTTCCTTGAAAGTCTTATCATTAATAGACTACTTTTGGGATAACCATATGTATATGTCTTTTTGGCTGGGGCTTCTACAAATACTAAAAGGAATAGAATGTTATTCTGGAATTCAATATGGGCATTATCCTTTTCAGTTATTTGCAAAATAATTGTTTAGTTTCTTTTGTTTTCTTTTTAGTTGTGTCACTGGTTCTGTGATACTCTGAACATAAATAACCAGAGGAGAAGCACAGTGGATGGCTGCCATTTATGTCAACCTCCAACTCAACCTTGACTTTAAGTTTTAGTTAATATTCTCAACAAAAGTTGACCCAACATACTATGAAAATAGATTTTTCTCTCATGCTCTTCAGGGTATACCGTATTCCTTCTTTCTGAAAACCCCTCTGCAGATGCTCCAAAAAGCATATGTTCTGTTTCTTCTATCAATATTTTTGTATCATCCTTCAGTCTTCATAAATGTATTTTAATCTTACCTTCAGTGGCATCCTTCACCTTTTTTTTTTTTTTAACTTTTGTGGGTTAAGATATTTCTGGATTTTCAAAAACAGTTTTTACATTTGAAAAATTTATGAATACCAAAAATGTACATTCTTCCTATAATATTAGTACCCTAGTTTTTTGCTATAATATAATTATGTTTTTTAATGGTAACTTTGTAAAACTGAGATTGTGCGATCATGGTCCAAAATAAAAATTGTCTTACGTAAAGGTCATTATCACACATATTACAAGAAAGAAACTCAGTTCAGATAGAGAATTGTATATATTAAGCTGCTCTGTAGATGGTAACCAATTGACATGACTGTATCAGAGTTCTAGAAACACCAATTAGGAAAAATTTGCCATGATTTGGCCTTAATCTGCACTTTCAAAATGATATGCAAACAAGAAATTATAGGCATTTATTTTCATAATTACACCTGTCTATTACTAAAGGATTTCACAGGTGATGAACCAAGTCTTTCTCAACCATTTATGTTCCTTCTGGAATTTTTACAGAAAATAGGAGGCTTTAAAACAGAACAATTAAGGTACTATCAATTGTGGACCAGAGAGAACCAGCTAACTGTTATGTGTATGCTAGTATCATAAGTGTTCTTAATAAATACTAAATATTTGTCACTGAATAATAGAATCAGTAAATAAGTTAGATTTACTCCTGAGAAATATTCAGAAACATGCTGTTTTAAGTAGACCTCCAGGCCATCTGGGACTTGACTGTTATTACACAGGTCCTCTTGAGAAATCTCTAGCAATTTCTATAGCAAAATATAAAAATTGAACAGGAAAGAGAGCCTGCCATTTATTTATAAATGATTAGAAAGTGATTTCACATAAAATATTTATGCTAGATCTCAGCACTTTGGGAGGCCAAGGTGGGTGGATCACCTGAGGTCAGAAGTTCAGGACCAGCCTGACCAACATGGTGAAACCCCGTCTTTACTAAAAATACAAAAAAAAAAAAAAAAAAAAAAAAAGGATTAGCTGGGCATGGTGGCAGGTGCCTGTAGTCTCAGCTACTTGGGAGCCTGAGGCAGGAGAATCGCTTGAACCAGGGAGGCAGAGGTTGTAGTGAGCCGAGATCATGCCATTGTACTCCAGCCTGGGCAACAAGAGTGAAATTCCATCTCAAAAAAAAATATTCAGGAGATATACTTTTACTTTGCATCTAAAACTATCACGCTCTTTTAAAAAACACAGTTACATGGACAGTATAAGTGTTGAGGGGGGAGTACAATTTATTTATGACAAATGCACTGCTTGAATACAAGGTGCCACTGACTTTTTTGTGGTTATTTGACCACATTAAGTGAACCAAATTCTTTTGTTGTTACTATTGCTCTTTGTTTGCTCTAAGGGTGTAGTCTTGTATTAGCTCCCTTTCTATTATATTTCATTATTCCTTAGATGCATATTCATTCACATTTTAATATATGGATTCATCATGCATTTTTATTGGATGATATCTTAGATTTGATAGACTAATATTCTTGTGAAGAAAAACAGTGAAGGGCTTTGCTTAGATCAAGAGACAATTTTCTTGGCACATATGGATTCTATTTTCTAACAGCCTGGTGAAGAATTAATCCCAGAGATGCTTTTTCTGGTGAATTTAGCATGTTCTGTGTCTTAGTCTGGGGTGCTATAACCAAAACACTGTAGACTGTGTGGCTTATGAACAGTAGAAATTTATTTCTCATAGTTCTGAAAGCAGAAAGTTCAAAATCAAGGCACTGTCAGATTTGCTATCTGGTGAGGGCTCACTTTCTGGTTTTTAATGGCACATTTTTTGCTGTGTCCTCACATGGTAGAATGGGTGAGGTTCTCTCTGGGGTCTCTTTTGTAAGGGTGCTAATACCATTCACAAGCACTTATCCTTAAAAGCAAATAATCTTCCAAGACCCTACCTCCAAATGCTATCACACTGGGGATAGATTTCAACATATAAATGTTGAGGGTCACAGACATTCAGTCTATAGCATGAAGTATCATATAAATGTTATTTTGCATTTTTGAATGTAAATTCCACCACATTTTTCAGAGTAGGATAGGTAAGGGGTAATTTTCTAAAGCCATGGTGGATAAGCTTTTTGATGTGCTGCTGAATCCGGTTTGCCAGTATTTTATTGAGGATTTTTGCATCGATGTTCATCAGGGATATTGGTCTAAAATTCTCTTTTTTTGTTGTGTCTCTGCCAGGCTTTGGTATCAG